>NC_069006.1:24742310-24743264 GCF_001194135.2 Octopus bimaculoides
TGTGTGTGTGTGTGTGTGTGTGTGTGTGTGTGTGTGTGTGTATGCTTTATTAATAAAGCTGCAAAGACATCACAAAAACTGTTACTCAGGGTTTCATGTTCCCGTTTGTCAGAGAGTTTTGTTTGAGAATGGGAATGTGAAACTCTGAGTAACAGTTTTTGTGATGATTTTGCAGCTTTATTGGTAAAGCATATTACTCTACCTCTGGTATTCGAGTACTATTTTTTTTTTTCCACCTTGTTTCACATTGATGTGCTTACTCTGGTGGGTAGGTAGGTAGGTAGATAGATAGATAGATAGATAGACAGACAGACAGATGTAGATTTATGGGCTCTCACACCTATCCTACAAGGTCATTGTTAAAAGTATACAACCACATCTTCAAAATGAATGCTGAAGGGTTAATACAGATACTTTCTTCACTCCCCATTTTATTTAATTGACATTGTATTTCAAAACTAAACAATTTATAATATATATATATCTATTTTTATAATATATATATATGTTAAAGCAACTGGTATATGATTTTATCATTATTGATTCATTGTATTTTTACCCCCCCCCCCCTCCATATTTCAAATTATATTCCTTGTTTTTCTGTATTAAAATGTATTCCTATTTATACTTTGTCCTTTCTTAGCCACCAAGGGCTCTTCAGACTCATCTCCAGGTAACTTTCTCATGATCTCTCTCTCTCTCCTCTTCGCTCTCCCCCTCCTGTAATGTAGCATGTACAGTTTGCTATAGCTGTTGTTGTTGTTGTTATTATTATTATTATTATTATTATTTACAGGTATTTCAGCCTTGCTGTCTTTGTTTTTTTTTTTTTGTCTATCTGCCTATTTTTCTGTCTGTCTGTCACTCCTCCTCTTTCCCTCCAGTCTCCTGTGGATGTTAACCACTTGTTGTACAATCTTTTGCATTTATTTCTGTAAATATGCATGTTGTTGT
>NC_069006.1:24743759-24745442 GCF_001194135.2 Octopus bimaculoides
TATATATATATATATATATATATATTTGTGTGTGTGTGTGTGTGTGTATACGCATGCATGCATGCATGCAGTAATATATTTTGTGTTTTGTTGATGTTTATTGAAATTTTCTTCTTTTTTTTGTAGGATTTTTGCATACATATTTCCATTATTTCGTTCATCTGTTTTGTTTTTCAACTTTAAACTGAAGGATAGATAAATGAACATTTATCAGCCTGTTCTTATATTTGAAATATTTGTAAACCACTTAATTTCATTCATTTTACATTTGTGGTTTGTTTGTTGTTTCTTTCCCCCTCTGCTTTCTTAGGTCGGATGAGCACTTAGTCCACTCTTCCACTCATGAAATATTCACTGGCCTGAGGTCATAGCAGAAGAGACATATTCAAGGCGCTGCACAATCAGATTGAACTTGAATCCATGTGATTGCAGCATACATCCATGAACTCCACCTGGGTGGTACAACATATTTTATGCTAACTGAGGTGTCATGGGAGCAGTCTCAGTTGTGTGGTTAAGAATGTTGCTTTGTAACCGCGTGGTTTTTGTTTTGGTTCAGTCCCACTATATGGCACCTAGGGCAAGAGTCTTCTGCTACAGCACTGAGCTAGCCATTATAGTAGCAGGAGACAGAGAGAAGACCCAACACATTTGCGGACCAGCAGGTGACTCTTTTCTGGATGTAGTCTAAGATTGAAGCAGCAACATCTTCACAGACGTGAGAGCAACACTCCATTGTGGGCCTCATCTAAATCTGAGAAAAAGGGCCGCTTGTTGGTAAAATACCACCTCGAATTCTCTCCTTCTCTCACATAGGCTCAGTAATACATGTGGAGAAATTGATTCCATTTTAGTGGATGGTCAGTATCCTTGTTTATTTGGGCTGCATTTACAGGGAGATGGGTTTTGTGGTTAACATTTTAGTCTTTTACTTAGCTCTTTATTTGTAAGGACTCCCTGTTTACCTGTAATGTTCATTCAAGTTTGATTCTGTTGCATTTTGTTCTGCTTCCATCATTTATTAATTTTGTGAGATAAGACCAAGAAAGCAAACAAACAAACAAGCAAAAAAAAGACCATTATTGATTTTAATTTTCATGCAAGCTGTTGGCAAACAAAGTAGATCAGACTGTTCTGCATTGATGGAAAATTTTTCAGTCGAAATATTACCTTAATCCATATCTATATTTTATGAAAATACAAAAGTCGTCTTGAAATATGGAAATTTTACAGTTATTTTTTGGCCATATTTTGTGTTGATGGAATATGTTCCTACATCAGTTCTGCTACTGGTTTGTCTGTGTTTCTTGGAAATCTTCCAGTTCTGATGTTCCTTTTAGCTTTTCTCTTTTACTGGTTTCAATCATTAGACTGCGGCCATGCTGAGGCACTGCCTTGAAGAATCTTTCAGTCAAATGAATCTACCCCAGTACCTTTTTATTTTTTTTTTAAGTCTGATATTTATTCTATTTTTAAAAAAAATTTTGCCAAACTGCTAAGTGACAAGGGATGTAAACAAACCAACACTGGAAAAACAGAAGCATCTCTATATTCCAGTGCTGACCCTAAATGTATTTCTGTGTGGGGTGGGAGGGGATCAACTTACAAACTAATTATGCCTTTTTTTTTACTCTTAACCATATAAGTATACTGGAGTAACCAGTATATTTAAACCAAACGGTT
>NC_069006.1:24747714-24748610 GCF_001194135.2 Octopus bimaculoides
AAAAAGTGCCAAAAAAGAAAAATGTTGTGAAAGACAGACAGACAGACAGTTGGTGTGGATGAGGGTCTTGGTTGGGGAGGCACAAAGAAAATCCTAAAAATTTGTTGGAAGCCAAATATTGTATTTTTGTTACTGAAACAATCAATACACCAACAACAACAATGAAAAAGAAAAAAAAAACAGAACATTAAGAAATAACTTTTATTATTTTATTTTATTTATTAAGTTTTGATTGTATGCTCTATTTGAAGGTGTCAGTAAAACAGAAAATAAATATTTGATTTATTGTCGGTGACGACAAGTTCTGCTTTGCCAAAATACATTATTGGTAAATCTTATTGACCTGTAGAGTGAAACAGTAGCATCAGAATGAAGGCAGCTTTTGTTTTACATACTGTCAGAAATAGCAGCCAAATCTCGTGCAAATTAAAGACACATTTGTTTGCAGATTTTGTTTCACATAGTTGTTTGACCTGTTAGAAATAGCAGCCAAATCTTGTGAAAATTGAAGGCATATTTGACTGACTGTCTTTAATTTGCAGATTTTGTTTCACATAGTTGTTTGACCTGTTAGAAATAGCAGCCAAATCTTGTGAAAATTGAAGGCATATTTGACTGACTGTCTTTAATTTGCAGATTTTCTTTCACATATATATCCAGCTCTTTCGAAATCTGTGATTTATGTGTATCTATGTAGACGTATATGTGTATGTATATATGAACATCTATATGTGTGTGTGTGTGTGTGTGTATTGCTGATAAAACAAGTATTAAGTATAATTTAAGGTTGATTTATTGATTAGCCTCCCCCAATAAATTTATGGCTTTGTGCCCAAGTGAAAAAGATCTATATTATTATTACTATTATAAGTAGTAGTAGTAGTGGGTGGGGAGGG
>NC_069006.1:24749162-24751679 GCF_001194135.2 Octopus bimaculoides
TTTTCTTCCTTTCAGGGTCGAAATAAATGCCAGTTACGCACTGGAGTCGATATAATTGACTAACCCCATTCCCCCCCCCCCCAAAATTTTCAAGGCCTTGTGCCTACAGTAGAAATAATAATGATAATTATTATTATTATTGTTAAGGTGACAGACAAGCTGTTAGAATTGTTAGCATATTGGACGAAATGCTTTGCGGCATTTCATCTGTTTTTATATTCCGAGTTCAAGTTCTGCTGAGCTTCACTTTGTTCCTCATTCTTCTGGGGTTGATAAAATAAATACCAGTTGAAGACTGGGGACGATGTGATCGACTTACCCCTTCCCCCAAAATTGCTGGTTTTGTGCCAAAATTTGAACCCATTATTATTGTTACTATTATTGTTACTATTATTATTATTATTATAGATAATATTAGGACTGCTATGACTCCTCAAATTTTGAACCCGTTGAAAATACTGAAATATCGTTCAGCAAATTTAATTATGGCACTCTTCTTTATTATCATTATTATTATTATTATTATTATTATGATTGTTATGGCAGTGAACTAGCAGGATTGTTGCTGTGCCGGTCAGAAGGTCAGAATGTTTAGTGGCATTTCATTCTGTCTTTACGTTCTGCTTTCAAATTTCGCTGAGGTCAGTTTTGCCTTTCATCCTTTCAGGGTCAACGAAATAAAGTCACGGTCAGATGAATAACATTTTACACTTACCAAATTGAATTTTATCTTCATCGTTTATTTGTTTCAGTCTTTGGACTGCGGCCATGCTGCAGCACTGCAATAATTTGTCAAATTATATAATTTAACTTGATTTTTTTTCTTCCCCCCCCCCCCTCCAGATGGAAAGTAAATTTACGGCCGAAATGGAAGAGCACAAGTTGAAGCTGGATAAAGAATACGACCTTCTTAAAGTTAATTTTAGTAAAGAATTAGAGAGGCTTGGTATAAAACATGCTCAGGAGTTAGAGAAACGGGTAAGTTAACAGTATTTTCTATTTAATTCTAATTTCGAAGTAGAAACAGTACTGTACTGTATATTTTCAAAAAATTATTTTAATAATTTGTATATATTTATTTTATTACCAACACAAAAACCATGGAGGAATCGACTAGGCTTAAATAATAAACCATGATAGGTGAACCATGACATGGCGAGGGATTTCTGTAATGCGGTGAAATTGGGAAGAAAAAATATTATTTTGGCTTCAATAAGCCCTGTACATGACATGAGAAATAAACTGTACAGAACAGCAAAGGCTTTCTTCCATCGGCTGCAAGCTGTGGGACAAAGATATGTAACTGCCTGCAATCACAGATAAGCAATCACAAGACTGTTGAGTGGCCGGAGTTAATTAAATCATTTAAATATTACAGTTTGTACATCGTTAGCATGTTGTGTGCATTCTCTGTCTCTGCGTATCCCAGGGTGGCTGATGAGAAAAATATATATATTGGGGGAAAACAAATGCCCTAGTTTAAAATTATGGCTTTTTAAAGTTGAATTAATGAATAAGTTTCCTCTGACGTTAGTATTATTATTATTATTATTATTATTATTTTTTTAAAATTATTATTATTATTCTTATTTTTTAATGTGTTTATTGTGAAATTGTGTGGGTGGATAGGTGAGAATGAGGTGAGTGAGTGAGCATGTTTGAGGGAGAGACAGAAATCACACACACACACACACACACACACACACACATCAAGGTCATGATCATCATAGTCATCATTTCATGCTTGCCCTATATGCTGGTATGTTGGATGGTTTGACAAGATCCGAGTTGGAGGATTTCATCTTGTTCTAGTCCCTTATTACCAATACTGGACCCTCTTCCTGAGCCCAATCATTTTATCCAGTCCATGAAAAGCGTGATGGATTGGCAGAATCATTAGAGAGTTGGACAAAATGCCAAGCTGTATTTTCTCCTGCTGTTTACTTCCTGAGTTCAAATCCTGCCGAGGTCAACTTCACTCCTTCTGGGATTGATAAAGTTCCAGTCATGTACTCGAGCCAATTTAATTGACCTAACCCCTCCCCTCAAATTTGTGTCCTTTGCACCTAAGGTGCAAATCGATTACTGCAGTTACTAGCAAGGTTTCTAATTGGAAGTTTATCTTAATTGCAAGAGGGTTCTGCATTGTTTGGTAAATTTTCTTTTTTCTTTTTGTTTTTTTTCTTCTTTTTTTTCCTCATCCTCTGTTGCTAATTTCTGAGTTTCAACTGTTATTTTGTAGCAACGAAACAATACGAACCAAGAGAAGAAATTATTTAAGCAGATCCAGCAGTTACAAGAGGAGGAGATGAAGAATTTCACCGCCCAGCAGAGAAGAGAATATAAGCAGAACAAAGAACAAATGAAAAAGGTCATCATCATCATCATCATCATCATCATCATCATCATCATCATCATCATCATCATCATCATCATCATCACCATCATCATCACCATCACCATCATCATCATCATCATCATCATCATCATCATCATCATCATCATCATCATCATCAT
>NC_069006.1:24751822-24759322 GCF_001194135.2 Octopus bimaculoides
CTTTTTCTTTTTCTTTTTCTTTTTCTTTTTCTTTTTCTTTTTCTTTTTCTTTTTCTTTTTCTTTTTCTTTTTCTTTTTCTTCTTCTTCTTCTTCTTCTTAGGTGTCAAGCTGGCAGAATCCTTAGCAAACTGGGCAAATGCTTCAAATTCTACCGAGGTTGACTTTGCCTTTCACCCTTTCAGGGTTGAGCTCTACTGGGGTTGATGTAATCAACTGCCCCACTCCTCCAAACTTGCTGGCCATGTGCTAAAATTTGAAAGCATTATTCTTATCCCCTCACCTCTGCCACACACACATACACACACACACACAAATGTGCAAGCACACATAGATGCATGCACAAACACACGTGCACACACTCAAACATATGTATGCACTGAAACACACACACACACACACTGGCTCTCATTCACTGACTTGCACATACACACACACACACATTGGCAAACACTCATTCACATGCACACACATTCACTTACTTGCACCGACACGTTCATATGCACACGCTCACATTCACTCACTTGCACACATGCACATGCGTACACTCATTCACATGCACACACTCTCATTCACTTGCAGGTGCACATGCACGCACACACACAGCCTGTTGATAGTTTGTTATTTAAATTCTCTTCCATTTTTATTGTTGTTCCATTCTCTCCATTCTTCATAACTCTTAAAGGAATTTATTACATTTGTTTTTCTAGAATTTTTCTAGAATTTGTTTCTAGAATTTATTAGAAAAATACATAAAATGAAAGAAAATCCTCCAAAACTGGATGTTTATCTTAAAGTAGATTCCTTATCACATTTCAGGATATTGATAACAGTACTCCGAAGAAAGTTCGTGAAGAAAGTATTCGTTCCCAAAAAGAGTCTTTGCAGCAGAAACAGAAGGAAGAAGAAGATAAGTTGGACAGGAAGCACAAGAATTCCAGAGATGGTGAAGTGCGAATGTTTCGAAGACGGAAATTGTTGCTTACTCATCAGCTACAAACCGACCTCCTGAAAGAGGTTTGTGTTCTTGTGTTCTTGGAATATTCATTTCTTTATCCCTTTAGCATTCAGGTTACTCTGTCGAATGTAAGGCTTATTTATTCACAGAGACAAGGTGGCTGAGTTCCTTTCGAGTGTTGGGTCCCACGGTGGCAATGACAGACCTTTGGCATTATGTCATGCTTGAGAAGAAGACCCATCAAGCTGAGCAAAATCGCAGCCATGTCCAATACCAGTGTCACGTAAATTGGCACATAAATACACCTTGGTGTCACAGAAATGGCATGTAAAAGCACCCATTACACTCTCGGAGTGGTTGGCATTAGGAAGGGCATCCAGCTGTAGAAAACCATGCCAAATCAGACTGGAGTCTGGTGCAACATGCTAGCTCGGTCAAACAGTCCAACCCATGCCAGCATGGACAAAAGGCGTTAAATGATGATGATTGTTTTAAATTAATTATGCATTGTCTTGTAGCTTTGAGATTTCGACAATGTACCTGGCACTCTGTCGGTTACGACGACCAGTGTTCCAGTTGATCCAATCAACGGAACAGCCTGCTCATGAAAGTAACGTGCAAGTGGCTGAGTACTCCACAAACATGTCTACCCTTAACATTGTTCTCTGGGAGATTCAGTGTGACACAGAATGTGACATGGCTGGTCCCTTTTGAATTACAGGAACAAACTCATTTTTGTCAGTTGAGTGGACTGGATCAACAAGAGGTAAAGTATCCTGCCACCAGGAATCAAACTCACAACCTTACAGTTGCAAGCCAAATATTCTCCCCATTAAGAGTGGACATTGTAGGGTAGGTGAGAGAGGCCAGATCTGGCCAGTTTGAGTGCTAAAGGGTTATATGTCTTGTGAGGTAGTTCTTTTATCATCAAGTGGTTGGAGTAAATTTTGTATTGAACAGAACCAAGCGATACGCTAAAAAAAGTATTAACAGAAAAATTTGTCATTGGAATCCGGATTTCCATGAATTAATGGAAGGCTGGAAGATTTTTCTTTAACTGTCTCTTACATAAACCAAATTACTAGTTGCTAATTAATCCCTTTAACCAAATTCTTGCATTGTTATCCTTACCTGCCACCCTCCCTTATACCTTAAGCTTATATATAATTAGCTTGTTGTTATGTTGGCACCTTGCTGAATGTCTCCAAATCTTGGCACCATCCAGACATTATTAACAATATTACCCTGTAACAGTAATGATTCCTACTAAATTCCACCAGTCCTTATAACTTAAGATTTATTATTATTATTTCTTGTATTCATTTACTGGCTGCAGGCAAACTTTGCTTTCTACAATTTTTATGAAATTACAATGATAATATTCATAAATTTTATTTAAAAATTTTTTCATTAACGTCTGTGTTGATAGTTTTGGAACTTTTGATACAAGTTAATAAAATTTTCATGAATCCTATTTTTACCATATTTCTGTTGAAATATACTGCATTACTTTCAGATGATCTTGAAAATAATGGCAAATTTAGTAAAACAACTTGTTATTATGCTGGTCCGTCACAGGGTCATGTCCTTGTTGTGGTGTAGTAGCATCATGGATTGTGTGCCTCAGTGACCCTAAGTGTTGTGCTAGCAGAGCATGAGCTCCATGTAGGGCCTCCCATCCTGGGCAAGTCAAAGGATAGAGGCCAGATTTATATGAACCACTTCTTCCCAGAGATGAAAAGTGGGTTTGCGTAGAGCCAAGACCCTTAACTAGAGGCATCGATGACCATTCAAAACCAACAAGACCTGGAAGAGGAAAAGATAGTCCAGAATCAAGAACACTGACTGTTCATTGGGAGGATCCTGTCTGTCTTTCAGAGGTTGTGGTCTACAGAGCTACCCTAACATTGTTCAATGGGATCATGAGACACTAGACAGGCATGACAGCCAATGCCTTTAAGGTAAACTACACAACATATGTACTCCTTCAGATGTAGAGACCAGCAAGACTCTACCTCCCTGTAGTAAAACAAAATGTCCCTTCTACTGCCACCAAATCCCAGTTCAGCTTCCACTTTCATGGTTCCCTTACACCATGATTAGCCCTTAAGGGACAACTATCCAGTTACCATCTTGGTGTAATGAATCAGATGCTACCTTGAAGGAAGAAATCCGTTTAGTATTATTTTTCAACTCAATAGAGCAAATACATTTTGTAATCAAAAATTAGAAAAAGGTGTCTCATCATTTTACATTCTTTATTCAAGAAACAGTTTTTAAACTCTAGAACATGCATTATTTGTGGCAAACTGTCAAGCACAGCAGTAATCTATGTTTGTAAATCTATCGGCAGGAATTAAGCAAGCAAAAAGCACATTTAGATCTTGAACACAATATGCTATTGCGTCACCACGAGTCCACACAGGAGATTGAGTACCGTCATTTAAGCAGCTTGCAGAAGCTTCGTGAAGACCAGATGAAGAAACAGCATCAGACCGAGTTAACGAATCAAACAGAATACAGCACCAACGCAGAGCAAGATCTTCGGAAAAAACATGCTTCGGAAGTGAAGCAACAACCTCGAAGCTTACGGGTAAGTCGATCCTTCAGATTGCCGTGTGTGGGTTTCATTTGAAATAAAATTGCTTGGCATAATTAATTGCTATGATATATTGTCTGATCCACTCATTATCTTCATCTTCTGTCACCTCCTTTTAGAGTTGGTGGTGATATATTCTTGCCCCTGACAACAGCCAAACTTTCAACTGTATTGAAAATGAACATATTTTTGGGTAGAAGTTTTTGCCTGATTCTGTCTCCCTGATCTTTGCTTACCTTGCATTATATTTAATAGCATGGCTATGTATGCATTTTATATTTACCCATAAAGCTGTTTATGTACCTCTATGGATCCAGCTCTCACCTGAAATGAGCTGTGCCTCCACAGCATTATAATGCTCAGCCAGGATCTTGGTTATAACTGGCAGTTGAATTTTTCTTTTCCTTATTTCCTTTTTTTCTTTTTTTGTGTGTGATATGAAGTGCTTGGTTGTATCCTCCTTGCCATTTTTGTATGTAGCTGGTCATGATGTATCTTATCAAAGGATACTGCTTTGCTTCTCGTAAAGCTTTTAATCCATATCCGCTTCATTAATTACCCAACCATAGCAACATTTTAAGACCTCGTTAAGTCATTTTTCAGTAGCATTTATATTTGTGATTGTTAGAGAAAAACCAATTGCGAAGATTTCAAAATAGTTTCATGCAATTTCTTCTCCACCTTGTAATAATAATAATAATAATAATAATAATAAAAATGCTTTTTACTATAGGCACAGGGCCTGAAATTTTCAGGGAAAGTGGCTAGTCAATTACATTGACCCCAGTGTTTAACTGGTACTTCATTGACCCTTAAAGGATGAAAGAAAAAGTTAACTTAGGTGGAATTTGAACTCAGAATGTAAAGAGAGATGAAATATTGCTAGGCATTTTGTCCTTCGTGCTAAGAACTACGCCAGCTTACCTCTGTACTGCTGCTGCTGTTATTACTACTACTGCTAATAATGATAATAATAGCCATCCTATCTACTATAGGTACAAATCCTGAAATTTTGGGAGATGGGGTTAGTTGATTACATTGACCCCTGTACCTGACTGGCACTTATTTTATTGACCCCGAAAGCATGAAAGGCAAAGTCGACCTCAACAGAATTTGAACTCGGAATGTAGAGAAGGACAAAATGCCTCTAAGCATTTTGTCTGGGGTGCTAACAGCTCTGCCAGCTCACCACCTTAATATAATGAAGGTCAATTTATGTTAGGTAGAGGTAGACCTGTGATTGATTAAAAATTTGTATCTTCCTGTTTTTTCTGTTACGGAAGACAAGAAGAGAGAAATGTTAAAGTTGACCTCAGACAGTATTTGAACTCAAGACTCCTCATCATCATCGTTGTTATTATTTAGCATTGGTTTTGTTTTTTTCATGCTGATATTGTTGTTTGACAAGTTTCAACAAACTGCAGAGCTGTGTCAGTTTCCAGTTGTCTGTTTTGGCATGGTTTCTAACACTGGATGCTCTTCTTAATGCAGTGAATGCTGGGTGCTTCATATGTGGCACCAGCACTAGTGAGGTGACCGAGTAACATACCAGACAAAATAAAGAAAAAGAAAAAGCCCCTAGACTGAACAGGGTTGCATTTGTGAGAAGCAAGTGACCTTATGCTAGGTGTTGAGAGGGATAAACAAAGATATCTTGCTCCAGAGGAGATACATGACTACCCTAGGTGGAAGTAGGTGGAAGGCAGAGGAAGATGGTGGTGTCAGGGCATAGACTGTGGATCAGGAGGGAAGGAAAATGACTAAATTAAATTTCCAAGCAGTTTAAATGCACGTCTCCAATATCCAAGTGGTTAAAAAAAGGTGTCAGCAGAAGGGTACCCAGGAGTCATGATTTGGATGTGGCTCAGCCCTCTTTAAGTGCAAGAAACTTTTGCCTGAGTGGGGTTTCTTTGAAGATCTTCTGCTGTTCAGCTCCTTTGAGAGTTTCTTACCACCAATCATCTGAATTGAATGTAGTTTGCGATGTGGCCCGACCCCAATAAAATTTAAGAAGTTAAGGCCCAAATCTTTTGCCTGAGTGAGGTTTTGTTTGAAGATCTTCTGCTGTTCAGCTCCTTTGAAAGTTTCTTACCAGCATTCATCTGAATTGAATGTTTGTTTATATTAATGTCTGTCTGTTTGTTTGCATTGTTGTTTGTTAAAACTAAATTTGTCGCTAGTGTTTTATTTATGACTGAACAATTTGGTAATTCCAGCAAAAAGAACTCCAAATCAGGAAACAGTTCCGCGAAGCTGTGAAGACGCAGGAAAGACAGTATAAAGCTTTGAAAGAACATATTCTTCAGAATGTCCCCAAGAATGAACAGAAGGGTGTGGTGAAGAAACTGAAAGAAGAGCAGCGTCGTAAATTGGCCATTCTCGGTGAACAGTATGAACAAAGTATAGCAGAGATGCTCCAGCAACAGAATGTAAGGAGATATTAGCATTGTTCTTGGGAAGCGAGGGTGGCGTGGGTACATTGATGGTTGTGGGAAATTATTGTAAGAATGAGAAGTTGTGATCTAACCCCACCTTCTTCCTCATTCTCCTTCTCTAATGCAGAAAATGTATATATTGATGATGGTATGTTTGTGTGTATATCAATAATTATGGTATATGTGTGTGTGTGTATATATATATATGTAATATATATAATATAAATTATATAAATGTTGTATATATCTGTATATGTGTGATGTTTATCATAATGCATTGTCATTTATCAATTTCTTGTCCTGCCTATAGATCCGACTTGATGAAACGCAATTATCAGAAGCGTCTGAGCTGAAGCAACGTCTGTCTCAAGAGCTGGAACTGCTGATAGCATATCAAAGTAAAATCAAGATGCAAATAGAAGCTCAACATTCACAAGAACGGAAACAGCTGGAGGAACGTGTCTCGCTTCGAAGAGCTCTTTTGGGACAAAAGGTCAGAATCAGTACCAATGGAATGGCCAGATTTGTGTGTGTGTGTGTGTGTGTGGTTCTGTCATAAAGTGATGTGCTCTACTTCTTCCCCTCCTCTTACGACTCAAACTTTGATCATTAATTGTCCAGTTCAACCTTTGCCTGTCCTCTGTTTAATGTGATGCATGGAATAAAATTCCTCGATGTCCATACATTATGTATGATACACATTCCCGGTTTTCTTTCAACCCCCAGAGTTACAGGAAAGGCAAAGCTTTATGTTTACCCAGAACATGTGAAAGCAAACCTGGATGTTTAGGACAAACATATGAAAATGCTTTGGACAGGCAAACGGTTAACCTATACTATAGAATTTGAGTCACTCACCTTGTTACACACCTTGACACACACTATGGAGTTTGAGTCACTCAATATCTGTTCATCTCCTTGACCCTTTGCTTGTCCTTTCTTACCACATGTGATACACAGGACATTTCACAGGACATTTCTCATCATGTAGCATACACATTCCCATTTTCTTTTTGCAATGAATAGAGTAACCGATTAATATGTAAATTGGTTTGCTCAGTTGTGCTACTCTGCTAAGCTTAGTGGCTATTTATTTAAGCAATGTATTTGTGGAGAGTTAACGAGTTGGAGGTGGTGTTGAAAAAGGATACGTAACTCTCAAAGCATACATAGACACCCGTTTCCATTGGGCCAGGGCTATAGTAGGACCAAGGTGCCATGCAGTGGAACTGAACCTGAAACCATGTGATTGGAAAGCAAACTTCTTAACCATGCAGCCACACCTGCACTAAATTAATAACGATAAATATCAATAGCTAATTATTGGTTTCAAATTTTGCCCAGCATGCTAACGATCATGCCAGCTGACTGCCCTAATATCGTTTGCTAATTATTGATTGATTGTTTATTTAAAAAATTTTTTTTTTTTTTTCCTTCTTTTTTAGATGGATGCTGTGTTGAATAAGTTCTCTACCGAGCAAACCGAACGTCTTCAACACCTGCAGGAGAT
>NC_069006.1:24761903-24763368 GCF_001194135.2 Octopus bimaculoides
ATATATATATATATATATATATAATCTGTGTAATATTGGTTGATAGTGAAGGAAACCTGCAGACATAATATCAATAGTAAATATAATAATGATATGATAATGATAATAATGATTTCTTTTATTGGTCACAAGGGCCCAAAACATGGAGGACAATATCAAGGGACGAAATGATGAAGATGACAATAATAATAATAGACAGTAAGAAGAGCATGATACGATATGTAATAAATAGCGATTGGCTCCATTACATATTGCATCACATTTCTTCTTATTGTGTATTTATCTCTGTGAAGAGTAACATCAAGCTTCAATGATAATGATGATGATGACGATGATGATTTTGACCACAATCTGTTGCTTCTCAAACTTCACTTTCTTTCTCCTTAATCTCTTTCTCTCCGTTTCTAAACAAGATCTGTGGTTCTTACTGTGTGCATGCAGGTGTTTGTTTACACTTGTATATAGACGTGTGTGTGTGTGTGTGTGTGTTAGTAAATGTTTGCTTGTATGAGTGTACGTGTGTAAAGGTACACGCACAACTAAAAACAGGAACCAGGTATGTGTGTGTGTGTGTGTGTGTGTGTATATCTATAATTTAGGGCCTGCAAGTTATGATGTCTCCTATATGAATTTGCCTATGTAAACTATGCAATTAAAAATAGGAAAATGTTACACTGCTATATTTGATGACTATTTAAGCAATGTATTCATGGATAGTTAATAGGTTGGATGCGATACTGATGAAGGCGCAACAACTCCTGAAATGTCCATATACACCCATTACCTATTTTTCTCTTTTCGATTACATTATCTATATAGACATATTCGTATACTCCTCATATGTATGAACCACACTAAGATGATGTTAGCTTATGCTATCATTTCCCAAAAACAACTATGTTAACATCTTTCCACTTAGAGGGTCTTTCTCATTAATTTTCTTTGCGCATATTTGTGTGTGTGTGTGTGTGTAGCAACATGCTCATTCATTGGTTTTTATTTTTTTCTATTTTTGAAACTTCCATTGCTATTTTCAATTTAAATTAATAAAAGAAATTAAAATAAAAAATTCCATCAACCTTTTACGGTTTGCTTTCCAACTCAAATGAAACTTGGTTCTGTCCAGTTGTTAACGATGTGAACTCCAAAGTAGAGAGTCGAGAGTCAACCTATGCTCAGGTGTTGGGAATTGTTATTTTAAACGCATAAGCATTGCTTTCACAACAAGGAATCAGCCTTTTTTTTTGTAATCATAGTCATTTTTAAAAAATATATTTTCTTTTATTTTATAATAAAACATACTGCCAGAGTTAGGCATGTTAATCCCACCATAAAAAATTTTAATCTTATTTTCTCTTTGTTAAGGCTTTTTATTTTTTGTAAATGCAAGGGGTGCTGGGTAGGAGGTATTTTTTAATTATTTTTTCATCTTTTTTTCTAAATAATTTTTTCCACATTCTATGGT
>NC_069006.1:24763906-24765373 GCF_001194135.2 Octopus bimaculoides
CTCTCTCTCCTCCGTTGTAAATAACTTCTGTTAACAACCCACATATATTGTTTTGACTCTGAAGGAATCAGCCTTATTTTAATTAGCTGTTTTATTATTATTATTATTATTATTATTATTATTAATTTTTTTTTTCCAATATTTTTTTAAACTTTAAAATAAAGAATTTTTTTTTTTAAAAAGACAATAAAAATACATATAAAAAAAAGAAAACCAATCGCATATTGAAAATGTAGAATTATTTGAGTATTTTACAATAAAATGAAAGAAACATGAACAAGTTTCATTATTGAGTTACTAAAAAAAAATAAAATTTGTTTGTATATTTTTACTGTCGACTAACAAAACTCTATGACCCCTTATTAATGGAGTTCCCTATTATTTCTGTCATTGCAAATATTCTGTCTATCTATCTGCCTTTCTTTCTCTACTTCATGTTTAGTCTTATTTCTCATATCTTCAGTTATGTTTAATTTAACCCTTTACCATTCAGGTTACTCATTGTTTATTTCTAAAATGACACTGTAGCATAGGTGTGAGAGGCCAGATAAAGCAGGTAGAATATTTAGGCTGGATATGGCAGGTTTAAATGCCAAAGCATTAACCCTTTAGCATTCAGATTACCATACCAACACTTATTTATTCACATTGTTTTGAATTAATCCAATATAATCTTGTAGCTTTGAGATTCTAACGATGCGATTGCTTAATTTTTTTTTTTTTTAGAATGACATAAAAGAATAGGTGTGAGAGGCTGAATCTGCCTAGTTTGAACATTTTGGGCAGAGATATGGTTGGCTTAGATCCTGAGAAGCAGCTAATTAACTGTAACAAGAACATATCATTTTAATGAAAATCCAGCTTCTAGAAGTAACAAAGAATCCCTAACACTCCTCCTATCCGCCCTTGCCACACCCCTGAAATAGTTCCAGCAGTTTCCATTATATTTTCTCTTGATGTATGAATCAGAGATCTCTGGATGAACCCAAACTGCTCTGCAACTTTAATACTATTATTATTATTATTATTATTATTATCATTATCATTATAAGGTGGTGAGTTGGCAGAATCATTAGCACGCCAGGCTAAATGCTTTGCGGTATTTTATCTGTCGTTACGTTCCAAGTTCAAATTCTGTTGAGGTTGACTTTGCCTTTCATCCTTTCAGGGTCGATGAATTAAGCACCAGTGAAACACTGGGGTCGATGTAATTGATTGGTCCCCCTCCCCACAAATATGAGGCCTTGTGCTTATAATAGAAAGGATTATTAACAATCAAAGGTGGCTAGCTTATAGAATCATTAATGTGGCATTTCTTCAGACTGTTTGTGTTCTGAGTTCATATCCCACCGAGGTCAACTTTGCTTTACATTCTTTGGGAAGTTGATGAAACAAAGCAGCAGTCAAGTACTCCCTATCAATGTAGCTGACTTCCCCTCCCCTCAAAACATCAGGCCTTCTGCCTAC
>NC_069006.1:24765956-24768761 GCF_001194135.2 Octopus bimaculoides
TTTTTGTTATGTTTTCAATTTGGATCTGCAAAAAAAATACAAACAAAAAAACAAGTGAAAAACCACATTAAAAAAAATACACCAAGCCTCAGCCGTGTGAATTGGTTGCCTTTTGTCCGATGCCATCCTTGTAACACAAAGCAAAAAAAAAAAAACAACAAACAAAACTCTTTTATTATTGAGAATGTTTTCATTTGATCTATTGATGCAGCAATTGAAACGCTGTGTGTGTGTGTTTGTGTGTATGTGTGTGTGTGTGTGTGTGTGTGCGTGTGCAGTTCTTTATATATAAAGGAGTTGTTTCCACGGTGACAACATTTTCTTCACCATTATATGGTGCTAGCCTCTCTGTTATGTCTACTTCGTGTGTGTGTGTATGTGTGTGTTAGCTTAATCCCAACACCTCCACTAAATTGTCTTTTAGCTTCTTTTCTAATTCTATTCTCTCAAATATACATTTTTAGCCATTTCACCATATATATTTAGTATCCAATTCTGTTTTTTTTTTTTTTTCTTCCTCTGTTTTTCCGGAGGCTATTGGGTCTTTTGATAGAACATAGCTTCTTGATTGAAACTTGTGAAAAAAAATACAATAACATGCATACACACACACACACACACACACTCTTGGCCTTGAAGTCACAAAGGTGTTTCAATATTTTGTAATTCATTTATGTTCTGTTCAAAAATTTATAATTCCTTAACATCATATACAGTACATATATTATTTGTGTGTGTGTGCATATATAAGAAATAAATGTATGCTAGATGTGAAAAAACCCTAATTAAAACAAATAAAAAATTTCAAACCTCTTTGTGACTTTTGGAGCACTCTGTGTGTTTATACATACATACATATTCACACACACACGTCATGCTAAACAGCTAATCTATCATTAGGTTTTGACAAAAACAGCAGATGCAAAGACAGATAAACATGCTTGTACGACTGTATGTACCGATGTATATGTGAGAGGGTTTTTTTTGCATTACAAAATAGAAATCACATTTTTTCTAAAAAAAAAAACAAAGCAAAAATAACAAAATTGTTTTTTTTAAATGCTGTATATTTAATTTTAAAGCTGATTGCAGGACATATTTTGCATGTTTTGAGATGCTGACCATGATGTGGTAAGACGGTTAATATTACATTCCAGAGCCACCGTTGGGATTTCAAAGCTGTTTGTGTGATTGTCGTTGAAGGAGATGGAGCTAATGCAAACGCTCATAACAAATTCAATTAATTAAACTGCATAATAATAATAATGATGATGATGATGATGATAATGATAATAATATTTATTTTATTTTTGTAAGTGTGTGGCTGTTGCCAGTATTGTGTGTATTTAGGATGTTGATAATGATGATGATGATGATGATAAATGGGGCCAAGTGATGCTTGTTACACTTGTGTTATGGTCTGGAATGGAAAGATTGATGTATTTTCTCGCAGACTGTGTAGCTTCAGAGGAACTAAAGAAAGAAGAAGAAAAAAAATAAAATAAAATAACAGAAGAAAAAAAAAAACCAACAACTTTCAAACCAGTTTGGCAGTTTCCTTTACGATCTTCGTGCTTGTAGAGCATTCCTTCTAGCATGTTCTTTGAGATGGAATTCACAGACAGCAAAAATAAAAAAAAGAATCTTTGAATGAAACCAAGTCTATGGACTTTAAAGAAATTTCCCTGCATTCATCAGAGGTATTTAAAAATGAAATTTCAAAACATGCTTACAATTTATAATATAGTTGTTACTATTTTATTTTAGTTCTCTCAGCCTCTTGTTTCAAACCATTGAAATAAAATAAAATTAAAAAATAATAATGATAAAAAAAAAAAAAATAATACGTCGGAAATGAAATTTGAGTTGCTGTAGTTCCCATTGTGTATCAATATGATGCTAGTGTACTTAAATAATAATAATAATAATAATAAAAAAACAAAAAACAAACTTTTTAACATTTGGCTCAATTTGCAGCTCTCGAGAAGAATGGTTAAAGATAGTGATTTCTGTTCAGTTTCCTTTCTGTGAAATTACAATTTATCAACTTAGGAAGGGGAAATGAAAGACAGTTTGATTACAAAAAAATTTTTAAATAAAAAAATTTAAAAAAACCCTCACTAATCTGGTTCCAAATTTATGTGGAGTGTAAGAATAAAAAACGAAGAAAAATATCTGCTGTTTTCTTCAAATTATGCAGAGGATTGTTTCTTTATTATTTTCTTTTTCCTTCGTATTTTTACTGAAATTTCTGCTTTCAGTTAATTTACTTTTTTGTTTTATTTACAAGTCAGCAAGTCTTTCCTATCTCAATATTTTCTTTCAATCTTGTGACTTTTAACCAAAAAAAGGGGGGAATAAATAAATAAATAAATAAAATGATGCAGTAAGGGAGATAACTGTTGCTTTCAGAATTTCAGTGTCACCATGCCACAGACCTCGTTTGGTTATAAAATGTTTATAAATTTGGAAATTCTGTAAATTTTAAAAGCCATCCATAACGTTTTTCTCTTTTACCCTGAAGGCAACACTGTTCTAGTTCACATGCTCAATGATTCTACCCTGTTATTCTGACAGGGCATTACTTTTCTACACATCCCACCCCCCACATACACACATAAACCATAAAGACCTTTTTTTTTTTTAACTCAAAGTGTTTTACAGTTTCATTTGATATTCTGTTAAAAGTTCTGTTTGTTCAAAAATACCCTATGCTTCACACATTGGTTCATTTGGGTTTGCAGTCTCCTTCTGCATCTTCCATTTTATTTTTGTTCAACACACACACACACACACACACACACA
>NC_069006.1:24769006-24770347 GCF_001194135.2 Octopus bimaculoides
ATTAGATTTCCTTGCAATTAAACAGAATGCAGTGTGACCCCATGCAATACGTGGCATCACTAGTGAGTTCCAGTGACAGGATGTGGCAGTTAACATGTTAATTTGAAATTCGGTTAAAAGTTTTGTTTGTTCAATGATCCCGTATATTTAACACAATAGGTTCGTTAAGTTTCATGTGCAGTCTCCTCCTCCAGCGTTTTTATAATTTTGGTATTAAATAGCCTCAGATATTTCCAATATATTCGTTAAGCAACCAACTTGAATTGTGCAAACTGTGTGATTGAACTAGGGGGAAAAAAATTTAAAAAATCTTGGCTGATTGCTGTTTTAAAGGAAATATTGTTGTGAATGTATAACTTGTTGGACTTCCAAAAGAAATCTTTAAACTGCCCTGTTCTACCCACCCAAATCCGTGTCTCTTTCGAGAACTTGCCTTTTTTCATGTGCAACCAGGCCACCTGAAGTATCAGGCTACAAGAAAATCACTCCAGTCCACATGTATGACAAACAGCACAGAAATTGCCAGAAGGGTTTCTGTTTGTTTTTTGGTAAAAGTTCACCCTTCAGCATTCAGGTTGCTCTGTCGAATGTAATGCTTATTTGTTCAATGCAGAACCATCTTATCGTTTTCAATTAATCCTGGATTATCTCATAGCTTTGAGATTTCAATGATGAGATTGTTTGTTTTTAGAATGGCATTGTAGGGTAACTGAGAGGCTGGAGCTAACCAGTTCAAACCTGAAACCAAGAATATTTGGGCTGGTTACAGATAATCCAACTGTTTAGCATTCAAATTACTCTGTCAAATGTAATGCTTCCTTATTCACATTGTTTTCAATTAATCAGGCTTGGAGATTTTGATGTGTAAAGAAAGCACTCTTAATTGAATATTTATAGGACAGAGCTACTTTGAGGTATTTCAATCCCATATGTGCAGGGCCTTTCAAACCAGACTTACACATTGAATGTGGCCATTGGACAAACAATGTTGTAGTCTAAACTCTCCGTTCAACTAAGATAGATTAATTAATATGAACTGTAATGAAGCAACAAATTTGTTGTGTGTGTTTTATATATAAATGTATATATATATGAAAATATAAACTGCCATAAGATGATGATGAAGAAGTTCCTTGTATGAGGGCAGGTCTTTCAGTTATGTTTTATGGATGAAAGGTTTCTGGGGGTTTTTTTGTTTGTTTTTCTTTTTAAATGTTTCCTGTATACTTAAAGTGTCTGCTTTTAGTTTAGAGACATTGACCAACCTTTCAAATGGAAGCTGACAAACAACAATAAATATATATATATATATATATATATGTATATATATATATATATATA
>NC_069006.1:24771381-24773111 GCF_001194135.2 Octopus bimaculoides
TCTTGGTTTTCCTCTTTCTGCTCATTGCTGGAAGGAGTCTGACGTTTACTCTTTCACCAACATTTGTGCAATTGATGCATGTGTGTGCATGTGTGTGTATTCCTGTGGTGAGAAGATGTCACTCACCTCCGCCGTCCACTCTTTCTAAAATTTAACAATCAAAAATGAAAATCTGATTTTTCCTTTGGTACATATATATATATATATATGTATGTATGTAGGTATAAAATATATATATATGTGTGTGTGTGTGTGTCTGTGGATTCTCTCATGAATTCTGCTGTACTCCTGTTTTTTTTCTATGTCCTCCTTAAAAACATGGGACAACTTTGGAAAGATAATTCCACTGAGGTTGACTTTGTCTTTCATCCTTTTGGCACCAAAAGGTACTAAGCAGAGCCCTGGGGTCGATATAACTGACTTACTCCCACCCAAGAAATTGCTGGCCTTGTGCCAAAATTTGAAACCATTAACAACAAGGCAAAGGTGGTGAGCTGGCCTAATCATTAGCACACCAGGTAAACTGCTTTGTGGCATTTTGTTTGTCTTTATGTTCAGGGTTCAAATCCCGCCGACGTCAGCTTTGCCTCCATCCTTTCTGGGTTTGGAAAATAAGTACCAGCTGAGTGCTGGGGGTTGAAGCAATTGACGAGTTCCCTCCGCAGAATACCTGGCCTTGTGCCAAGATCTGAAGTCATTTCTATTGATAAGGCAGTGAGCTAACCGAATCGTTGGCATGATGGATACAATGTTTAGTGGAACTTCATGTGTCTTTACATTCTGAGTTCAAATTCCACTGAGGTCATCTTCGATAAAATAAGTAAAACGAGAGCACAAACCTCCACCAAGGCAACACCAACGTCCTCTCAATGATTAGCCAGAGATGGTTTTTAAAATGAGAATATCTGAAATAAACTCGTCTGCTCTCACAAACGAGAATACAAAAACTGAACCTGACCTCTCTCCAAAATTAAGTAAAAAAACCGGAAAAGACGGGACTAATATTATATTTTCTAATTTAGGCACAGGGGAGGTGAGGGAGTGAGTCAATTATTTTGACTCAGTGTATTTTGTGGTACTGTATTTCTGCTATCCCAGGGGGAAGAAAGGCTGAAATTGAACTCGAAACCTAGAACAAATACTGAGAGGTATTTTAAAAAGTTGACCAAAGTTAATTGCCTTGCAATATTTGTTCTGTTTTTTTAATTTTTTTTTTTTATGTCCCTGGTTCAAATCCTGCCGAGGTTAACTGCACTTTGCATCTTTCCAAGGTTGATTAAAATATGTAGCACTCAAGTTAGGGAGCTGTAAATGACTGACACCCTCTTACCATAAATTTCAGGTCTTTTCATCAATATTACAAACAATTATTAGAATATCTTGCTTCCGATATTCTGTGAGATTCTTCCAAGATCTTTTCCTCTTTTACTTCATCTCTAAAACCCTAACAAGATATGAATGAAGAACCTAGAGATAATAATAACAACAACAGTAGCATAAAAACCAAAACCTATGTCATCAAAAAAATATAGGGCTTTGTAAGAAGAAAAAAACAGCATTGAAATTTGAACCCCCACTTGCCCTTTGTAACTTAGGGCTAACAGAAATAAATTTTTTAAAAAAATGAATAAATGGCTAATTTGTATCTTCCTGCCTGTGTGTGAGTTTGAAACCCTATTGCCAAATTCCTAATGTTTTGTTCAAATTATTGCGTGATTTCTCAGTAATGC
>NC_069006.1:24773493-24778685 GCF_001194135.2 Octopus bimaculoides
CCATTCTTTTTTTTTTTAAATTCTAGCAGCCTGATGTTATATAATAATAATAATAATATTTGTGTGTGTGTGTGGGTGGGTATGTTTATATATACATTACATATATATATATATATATATATATATAAGTATGTATGTGTTTATATATATATATATATATTATAAACTTGTGTATGCGTATGTGTTTGTACGTGTGCTGGAGTGTTTGTGTGTGCGTATGGGGATGTGTGACACTTGACTGACTCAGATGTATAATAAAAAAAAAACACTTATGGATATGCATATGCATCCTATATCTGTTGAACTGTATGTGCAAGTCATTTAGACTAGCTATTTAAAATGGAGATTGTATTTTCACTTGAGATTAAAATAAAAATAATCATTTCAAAATTTCTAGTCTTCTGTTCATTTCTTCAACATTTACTTCATTAACATGTCAAACTTTGTAAAAGCATGGTTTGCCCTTGCATACAGGCTTGTCCCCTTGCAACCCTCTCCCGCTGAGCATCTCTAATCTCATGGGCTCATAGGGGCTGGTGCCATGTAAAAAGCATACATGCTGGTGCAGTGTAAAAGCACCCAGTTCACTCTGTGAAGTGGTTGGCGTTAGGAAGGGCGTATCCAGCTGTAAGATACCATGCCAAAACAGACAGCCGGAACAGCCCTTCAGCTCCTGTCAAACCGTCCAACCCATGCCAGCATGGAAAGTGGATGTTAAAGAATGATGATGATGATGATGATGATGATAAAACATGATAGAGATAGAAAATGGAATACACGGGGAACTTTATTACTCACAGCGATTCTTTCAATACATCCTACATCAACGTACACTGAAGATTTCTTGAGGTAGATCCAGAGGAAATTATCTAAATACCGTGGATGACACCAGGTAGCCATAGGCAGTGAATGTGCTTTGTCAGTGTACTGCTAGGAACATACCCAACACTTAAATATTAACTTATATATATCATCATCATCATCATTGTTTTTTACTGTCTGCTTTCCAAGCTGGCATGGGTTGGATGGTTTGACATGGAGCTGGCTAATATATATATATATATAAATATATACATGTATGTGTATATATATATATATACTCTGTCGGTTACGATGATGAGGGTTCCAATTCATCCGATCAATGGAACAGCCTGCTCATGAAATTAAGGTGCAAGTGGCTGAGTACTCCACAGACACATGTACCCTTAATGAGCTTGGTCAGGGAATGAATTAAACTCGTATTGTGAGGTATCACTGTATACACACACACACACACATATACAATGGGCTTCTTTCAGTTTCCATCTCCCAAATCCACTCACAAAGCTTTGGTCAGCCTGAGGCTATAGTAGAAGACACTTGCCCAAGTTCAGCCCCACTGTGTGACACCTTGGGCGAGTATCTTCAACTATAGCCTCAGGTCAACCAAAGCCTTGTGAGTGGATTTGGTAGACGGAAACTGAAAGAAACCCGTCGTATATATGTGTGCGCGCGCGTATCTTTGTATGTTCCCTGCTTACTACTTGACAACCGATGTTGGAGTGTTTAGGTTCCTCCAACTTAACGGTTCGGCCTAAGAAACTGATAGAATATGTAATGGTGGTCGATTCGTTCAAGTAAAACCTTTCAAGAGGTGCCCCAGTATGGCCGCACTCCAATGACCTAAACAAGTAAAACATCAAAATTGCAAATAAATATTATAAAATATATTAGCAATAATTGTAACGATAGAGCATATGGAGGCTGGTACATCCTCAAAATTTATTTCGTTTTATAAATTAAAAAAAAAAAAATGTTTGAAGATGCATCAGTCTCCATTATTTTTTGAAATTGTTTTGGATTTACATTCCCCCCGCCCCCCAAATATTCACAATCCAGAGAAGCGAACCCGGATTTACCCATCAGAAGAATTACAGTGGAATTGTTCACCCTCAGCGATCCTTGGTGCTTCTTATTACCTGATGTGGTTAGCCAGAACCTGGACTGTATCTGAAAGCTCTTACGGTAACCGCCAGGATAATTCATCCCTATATACTCGTGTGTGCGTGCGCGTGCGCGCGATTGAATAATGACAGCATTAGTCTTGTACGATAATTCAGCTTGTTTTTTGAAAATTTAAAATGTTGCTCCAAATGTTTTACGGACGGAAATGTAATTACAACTACCAACAGAATATTTTCATTCACGTCAAACGCAAAGGAAACATATTTATGGACACTTGCATTTATATACCCGGTAACCCATTTGCAGTTTTATAAAAAAGTGTGGAGTGAGAGGAAATTAAGCAACCTTTTATTTCAGTCGGTAGTTGACGGGAATTCGTCACGACCAAATATTGAAACTGCTTCTCTGGCGCTTGCAAAGAAACTACAGTTGCTTCTGAATAGAACTGGCTACAGACGAAGGTAAGAGAGAACTTTTGCATGGTCGTTCGATCTACCCCTAAATAGGAGCTAAATCTCCTTCAAATCACATCTTAACAGCCGGTAAAGTTGTCAAAAATTTACGTAAAGAAATGACATGCTACATGCAACCAGTTCACTAATAAACCATCGTTTTACGTAAGTGTTTATTTTGATTAATTAAACTTAGCTAATTAGCAGTTTATGGTATATTTTATAGACATGAAATAGCACATGTAAGATTGTTTGTAGACATTGGCGGGATTCTTTCATACGTGTAGTGAAACTAACACCTTGAGACACTAAAGAACACTTGATTAATAAGATTAATTAGTAATTTATAGTATGTCTTATAAACACGAAAACATCGTAGTCTAGAAATTTTGTAGGCATCTGGAGGGTTGCTTTACACGTGTTGTGTAAATAGTATTTTATGAACCTGTATTGCTAATACTAATTAGATCGACTTAATTATTATTTTGTAAACATTTTAATTTTTTTTATAAATACTGAAACTACATAAGAATTTTGGGGGGGCTTCCAGCATGTCGTCTCCGTTTTGTACCCGGAATCTACAACATCCGAAAGGTATTTGTAGAAAATTTTATTTAAAAAATGTCTTGCTTTCTGAAAGTTATGAGGAAACAAAGTTGGCGGGGGGAACATACATGTATAGTTATGCCGTTGTTGTTTACGCACAGATTGAACAAAACTGACATCTTTTTAGATAAAAGAAGATACATTAGTTTACATCAAGTGTTCCTCTAACTTTTTAAGCTATCGTCCCCTTTCGTTTATTAACACTTTTTCATCCCACCGTTTGCTAGATTCAATGCTCGTCCCTCTTTTAACGTACATCCACACAATATCAAGCCTTAGTATTTTAGTTCCGAGTGCTAGTTTGATGCGGTTAACTATTTACCACATCACCGCCCAACTGGATGTGTTTTATTTATTTATTCACATTTCGACAATGTTGTTGTTGATATTGTCGCTAACAAGGCAGTTCATTATAGATTGCATCAATTTTATGTGGCATACCTACACAACTGTGCCCCCACCAACCAACTTTGTTTCCGCATAACTTTCATAAAAATGGATATTTTTTAATGAAATTTTCTACAAATACTTTTCAGAGTGTGTAAATTACGATTATATCATTGAAAAATATCCATTTTTCTTTAAGTTATGACGAAACAAAGTCGGGCGGTGGACACACGTGTAGAAATGCCCATGTTTCTAAAATTCAAATTTCATGTGATGTGTGTCGGTATGTTTGTAAGGTGCAAACACCGATTTTTTTTTCACTTTAAATTGCAATATAATAAATATAATCGTAATCTATCTACGTCTAGCACCCACCTAAGTGGCGAATGAGGTATCACGATGAAACTAAATGAACATGGATATTTTATAAATTTTACTAAAACAAAAAATGGATTGTATAAGGTTTTTACATTGAAATGATAAAAGAATTAATAAAGTAAAAAGTTGTAAATTTACTTTATACATTTGCAAGTTAATGACTTTCCTCTCATTTGATTTTAATAGCCATTACTAGTTTTATCATGTATAATATGATAACTACCAAAGGTAAAATTTTCTCCCCCTAAAGCCTAACGCCCCCCTTCGGTGCGGAACCGCCCACATTGAGAACCTTTGAGCTAAATAATAGTATAAGGTGTTAAGTTTTTAGTATTGAAGTTGGATCCTTTAAAATATGTCGATTATATTTCTAATTAACGTGAGTTATTAGTTATACCCAAATGTATCGAATGTTAATAGAGGACGGTTAACAGCAAATTCACGAAATCAGATGTTTTTTTAGTGAGTGGAAATTCTCTAAGGGTTACGAGCGGACAGCGGGAGAAATCTTCATAGGAAGAGCTCCCATCGAGCAAAATGTCTCGGCCCTTTAGTTCCGGATACTCTAAGAGAGCCGGACTCACTTGTGTCGCGACTCCTGCTGTTTCCGAAACGCCACCTTTAATAAGGATTGAACTCGGGGCCCTTTAGGTGACTTTATTTCCATGATCGGTGGTGTTTATAGCGGCCGACTCTTTGCTCTAGGAAAACAATTTCAGTAGTTGACCTGGAAAACTCCGAATAATAGTAAAGAAATACTTCCATTTTCGTGCGGGACAAAGAAAATATTTCTCCACGGAAAATGTGATGACGACTGTAGTCCGACTGCGCATGCGTAAAGTTACTTTTATTATTTACGATGACGAACAAAATATGGTGTTGTTAACTATTACAACATGAAAAAAACTACTTAAATGATTACAGACTCGATTACTTACTTCACAACACAATATATATTATTTAAATAATAAAAATAATCATCAAATGTTTAAATAATATAATTCGGCAGTTTGTCTATGTAATCAGCACGATGGCCGAGTGGTTAAGGCGTTGGACTTAAGTTCCAATGGACATCTGTCCGCGTGGGTTCGAACCCCACTCGTGCTAATAAATTTTTTTCTGACTCCTAAGTTTGGAATGAATTTACAGATTACGTGGATTTTTACTTGTAGAATGGGCAACTATTTTAGTATTTTTTTTTTAAAATTTATTATTTCATTTATCTTCCGTGGATAGCTTTTATCAGCATCTTAGATAAAGATATTTAAGAACGCTGGTGTTTTTCATATTTATCTTTTATGTTTCAATCATTGGGCTGCGGCCATGCTGGGACACCGCCTTGATGAGTTTTTAGTCGTATGAATCGACTCTAGTACTAATTTTTTAAAGCCAGGTAATTATTATATATATATATATATATATATA
>NC_069006.1:24779104-24783618 GCF_001194135.2 Octopus bimaculoides
TATATATATATATATATATATATACACATATATATATATATATACACATATATATATATATATACACATATATGTATATATACACATATATATATGTACGAGTAAATATATATATAATATGAGAAAGATAGAAAAAGAGTGAGAGAGCGGGCTAAAAGCATTCAGACAAGTAACGAGCTTTATATTGTAGGAAATGTGTCCGGAGTCTATCGACATTGTCTTCCATCCTGTCAAATGTTAGAATTAATATCATCGATTATCCCATTGACACAGAATGAGGTCTCGTTGCTATATAAGATTTAATAATCGGTTAGACAATAAGGCAATTTCTCGTTATTATCCAACAAAATGTCTCGCTAGAAATATATCTGAAGTGATTCTATTCGTTCTGTGGCCATAACGTCCAAATTATAATTATTCTTATTAATAGCGTGCAGAGACGTTTTGAAAATATAAGAGAATTACTCTTATAAAAGGTCGTAGAAGCTGTATAAATTTGGTTTATCCATTTAGGATGTCATTATTAAACATTCGTCATCCCCCAAAATATTATTTTTATAAATAAATCGCTAGAAATCTGTTGTTAGAATGAAATTGTTATAGAAAGACGGATTTGACAGGTACTCGCGATAGCTCAGTTGGCAGAGCGGAGGACTGTAGCTGAATAATAGTAGTTATCCTTAGGTCGATGGTTCGAATCCGTCTCGCGAGAGGTACCGCTTATTTTTTTTAATTTAGATTTCTTTATTGATTTTTTTTTTCAAGTATAAAAATAGTTACAGCATTGAAAGATCGTAATGGTTCTTAACCCATATTTCTTTTATTTTTTCATAGCATTGTATCATATATAATGTTATTTTAGCCCTGTTATGTCGCTAAAGTTTTTTTATTTTCAATTCGCCCTTATTACTCTCTGCCAATATTATCGCTTTATCCCTGCCTGACATTGTTTTAAATGCAGTTAGACCTTGTAAGGTAAACACTTAAGGTTGGCCCCCGCCGACGAAGGATTTCTTTTCTCCTTCGCACATTTCACTAAACGTAAGTTTTTCTTCTGACTATCCAAGTGAGAGGACCGATGCATATTTATGAAATTACATGGGGTTTCTTCGCATCATTCTATCTTCTAAATTGTGATAAATGAAAAGAAATTAGACGAGGAGTAATTATGAAACACAACAGCTGGAAACTGGTGATGCTGTTACCTCTGGCAGCACGCACATAAATGATATTCACATCTCGTAATCGATATCAAACACTTCGTTCCCATTCTAAATAGCTTGGGTCCCTTGTTTTATAGAATAAACAGTGGGATCAGAGAGAGGAAAACGGTGATGGTTAATGTCGGTATTTAGTGAATATAAACAGTTTAAAAGTGGAATAGATTCGTTTACTGCGAGATGAGGCGGAATGATTCATCTTGTCGGGAAGAATCCCTCTTGTTTTAATAGTTCGATACCTTACTGTTTCACTGCTCTATGTTCGAATTTCATTGTGGGTCGTGTAACTTATTCCCGTTCCATAAACTTATCGTAACCAAACTGCTGGGCGTGTCCGCCTTGAACATAAATTAACAAACCTATCCCTCCTGTGATGCGCCTGGACACTTTATCAATGATTTTTCTGGAGGTCAGGTGTTTCGGGTCTTTCAACATTTGGTCCCTGCCCCCCAGGTGACCCACTCTTTGCTTTTATGACATTATTTCAGTTTATAGTAATAAATTAAAGCGAAAAATTCTAGTCAGCAACCGGCATCGATTTATGAATGTTTTTTTGTTTTTTTTTTTAAATTGAATTTTTTATGGCACACCTACGCAATTGAGCTCCACCTCCGATTTTGTTTCCTCATAACTTTCTGAAAAATGGACAATTTTCAATGAAATTTTCTATAAACACCTTTCAGATGGCGTAGCTTACGAATATATCAGAATTTAATGTGGAAGCATAAGTTGTTGGGCGTGCACAAATACATTCAGACACAGATCACTATTTTTTTGCGGTTTCAAGTTTCACTTCATAAAATGATATACGCGATGCGTGTCAGTATGCGTGTGTGTGCACGCCCAGCTTATTTTTATTTTACATTAACTCCCGATATAATCGGAATCTACACCATCTGAAAAATATCTATAGAAAATTTCACTAGTAAACTATCCATTTTCCTGAATGTTATGAGGAAACAAAGACGAGGGTGGGCACATGTGTATAGGTATGCCAAGTCATTAATAAATTAAATTCCTCGTCCATTTACCATTTGTTTATCTCGTATAAGATTGAGTGTCCGACAGGTTCCAAATGTCCAGTTTAAATAAAAGATATATTAAAAAAATATATAGGTGCGATTAAATTAATATAAGAATATAGATATGTGGGTGGGGAGAGAAATTAAAATGAACACAGCTTTATACTATTAGTTCCTACGTACGTTTCACCATTATGACTCCTTGGAAACTTGCGTTGGGTAGTCCAGGTGCATATGGGTGCTTAACCGGAATAGATCATTAAGAAACACTTTACGTTACGGAGAATTGGCGTCTATTTGTGTACACACAACATTGTATAGGAACTAATAGTATAAAGCTGTGTTCATTTTAATTTCTCTCCCCACCCATATATCTATATTCTTATATTAATTTAATCGTACCTATATCTTTTATTTAAACTGGACATTTGGAACCTGTCGGATACTCAATCTTATACGAGATAAACAAATGGTAAATGGACGAGGAATTTAATTTATTAATGACTTGGCATACCTATATATACATATATATACAAGACAGTTATGTTATAATTTAGATAGATAGATATAGATATGAAATAAGATAGATGGATAGATACAGATGTAACATCCTTTCTGTTATAAGCACAATGCCTGAAACTTTTGCCGAAGGGGGTCTAGTCGATTACAGCGACCCCAGTGCTCAACTGGTACTTATTCCATCGACCCCAGAAATGAGGAAAGACAAAGTCGACCTCGGCAGCATAAAGTTATGAGAATTTAGAAACTCCTTCAAGAGAATCGAAGTAAATTATCTATATTTTTTTTATGTAACTCGAAAGAGATAAAGTGATAAATAATAACGTGTAGAAGTATTGGGGTTTAAAAAATCCCTTGGATGGAAAAAACCCCCGACAAACATCGGAGGTTTTTGCTGTACGTATGGGTAATATGATGCCCCTGTCTTTACTCCTGTCATATACGAGTGTGTACTACTTTTAACTTATAAATCTTCATGGAAATACATTATAAAGACGACGTCACTGATTTACTGAACACAATTTCATTTTTCCTCTGGCCCCTTTTAAAGGGTTCTCAATACTTTATATCTCCATAGAATCCACACACACCATCGTTTTTCCGGTCCCAAGAAGATGATGTTACACACACAGCTTAAAACTCAATCCAGCTCATTTAAAGAGATCGTCTTGTAAGCTTTTACAAATTCCTTTTTTTACACCATTTCTGTCACTAATCGTTAATATTAAAGATACTTAACACAATTCCTGTTGTATTCGGATGTTATTTAATTACTTAATTTTAATGTTTTCTTCGCCTCCCCGTTAATTAACAAAATCCTGCCATATTACTATTATTATTATTACTTGTCTGTTAATGAGAATTTCAAATTTTCAAAGAAAATTTCACTGCATTAAATGATATAAGAATTTATTAGGCAGGCATCAATGATAAATGTATTAACGTAGGATTAAGTTAAATTATAATAACAATAAATTGAGGTGTTTCATAGTTTAATAATGTGAAACTGACAAAGATAAAACTGAAACAAAAAACAAAAATAAATCCGTCCCAAAGTCGAAAGAAATATGTTGAAAATTATAAATGTGACCTAAAAAAAGAAATATATACGTATTATTCGAGCTATTTTAGTGTTAACTGGTAAAATTATTATTGAAAGAGGATATTTGTGGCGAATATAGATCATATAAAACGTGAGGTGAGCAATATGGTACGAAACTAAAAAAGCTAGCTCATCAAAGCTAGCTACATTTTAAGCAGTATGTATTTAACTAATAATTTCACTGAGATTCGACCGAGAGCCCCTATAGCTCAGTGGTTTAGAGCACTGGTCTCGTAAACCAGGGGTCGTGAGTTCGAATCTCACTGGGGGCAGTGGATTGTATGACTGCGTTGTACGTTCCAATTTTTGTTTAAAATTTTCATGATGTATTTAAGAGCACCACAAGGAAATGATATCGTTATATAAAAATATGTCGTTCGAAATATTTCTCTGAGAAATAAATGATATTCCGTGGAGGAAGTGATACGTGGTTAATGGAGTTATTTGACTGACGCGTGTTTCCGTTGAATTTTATCGTTGATTTTTTTATTACTTTTGGAGAATTTAGACACTTAACGTGTTTGTGAATATTGCAAGGAATTTATTGTAGAACCTAAATGTACATATAACGACTATTTATCTATAAAGACTATATAAAAAAAAAATTGTGTATAAAATTTATGCTCACACACGCACGCACATACTTTTTAG
>NC_069006.1:24784305-24787934 GCF_001194135.2 Octopus bimaculoides
GGACCGAAACACACCACCATCGGTTTTCAAGTGATGTTGGGGGGACAAACACAGACACACAAACATATACATATATATATACATATACATATATACGACAGGCTTCTTTCAGTTTCCGTCTACCAAATCCACTCACAAGGCTTTGGTTGGCCCGAGGCGATAGTAGAAGACTATTGCCCAAGGTGCCACGCAGTGGGAATGAACCCGGAACCATGTAGTTGGTAAGCAAGCTACTTACCACACAGCCACTCCTGCGCCTATATATGCAAATTACTTAAACCATAAATGTGTTCACTGATATGTGCATCTGTAAGTCTGATAGCGAGAGTAACGAGTGACTGCGGCAATGATAACTCAGGTGATAAAGAAAGAGACAGAAAAAGAAAAAAACTGTATGGTTTGTCAAAGGTGACAGCACTGCAAAGGAAACATGAGATATCACAAACACAGAAGAAAAAAATAAAGATATTGAAATGTTATCTTAGAAATATTGAATTAGTTTCTGATATTTTGAGTTTTAAAAGAATGATGGTATTAACGAACAAGATAGATATAAATCACATATTCTTTTCACTGGTGTGTCTATATCATCATCATTATTGTTTAACGTCTGCTTTCCATGCTGGCATGAGTGGGACAGCTTGATAAGAGCCGGCCAGGCAGAAGCTTGTGCCAGACTCCTATAACTGTTTTGGCAGGCTTTTTACAGCTGGATGCCTTTCCTGAAACACCATCTACTCAGCAGAGTGGACTTAGTGCTTTTTACATGGCACAAGCACAGGCAAGGTCAATTTTGGCAAATTTTTTTTTATAACCAGATGCCCTTCTGAACACCAATCACTTTACAGTGTGAACTGGGTGCTTTTAAGTGGCACCTGCACTGACAGGGTTACCAAGTACTTGCAAGACAAAACAAAAATATAATAGTGATTGGGTGCAAAATGCAGTTGACCTGCTGCTCCAGGAACTGATGAAGAATTTGGCATCCATTTATGTCTGTTTCCTGTTTGTTTATGCGTTTATTATGTCTTTTAGCTCATTATATATATATATATATATATATATGTATGTATAGGAGTGGCTGTGTGGTAAGTAGCTTACTAACCCACCACATGGTTCCGGGTTCAGTTCCACTGCATGGCACCTTAGGCAAGTGTCTTCTGCTATAGCCTCGGGGCTGACCAAAGTCTTGTGAGTGGATTTGGTGGACAGAAACTGAAAGAAGCCCATCATATATGTGTGTGTTTGTGTGTCTGTGTTTGTCCCTGTAACTTACCAGTTTGGTAAAAGAGACTTATAGAATAAGTACTAGGCTTACAAAGAATAAGTTGTGTGGTTGATTTGTTCGACTAAAGATGGTGCAAAGAATAAAAGAAAAGAATAGCATATATATATCTGTATGTATGTGTGTGTGTGTGTGTGTGTGTGTGAAGGTGCATATCCTAGTGATTGGTGTACTCAGGATTAAGGGAGATTCAGCATGATACAGAATGTAACAAGGCTGGCCCCTTTGTATTACAGGTACAACTCATTTTTGTCATCAGAGGGAACTGGAGCAACGTGAAATAACTGGCATTCCATTGGTTACAAGAATGAGGGTTCCACTTGATCCAATCAATGGAACAGCCTGCTTGTGTAATTAACATGAAAGAGGCTGAGCACTCCACAGACACATGTACCCTTAACGTATTTCTCATGGATATTCAGCTCGACACCAAGATGTGACAATGCTGGCCCCTTTTGAAATACAGGTACAACTCATTTTTGCCACCTGAGTGAATTTGGAGCAATGTGGAATAAAGTGTCTGGCTCAAGGACATAACATGCCGGGAATTGAACTCATGATTATGAGCTAAATACCCTAACCACTAAGCCATGTGCCTTCACTATACTCTACAGTAAGGTAAGAATTAGTAATGAATGCAGAAATAAATTCAGTATGCTGGTAGGGGTTCACTAAGGCACTTCAATTTATCGTAGTCCTCCAGACCTTAACAGAAGAATTTTAAGGCTTGTAGCCTGTGGTGATTCCTAAATGCTGAGGGTCTTGTTATAGCTGAACCAGCAGAGAAGAATCCGAATAGAAATTTCAAGTGTGGAAGTAAAACTGGGAATCAAAGGGCCTTAAAATAGGTTTAGCAGACACTGACCCCCTGACTGGCTCTCGTGCCAGTGGCACGTAAAAAGCACCGTCCAAATGTAGTCGATACCAATGCCCCCCTGAATGGCTCCCGTGTTGGTGGCATGTAAAAAGCACTCACTACACTCTCGGAGTGATTGGCGTTAGGAAGGGGATCCAGCTGTAGAAACTCTGCCAGATCAGATCGGAGCCTGGTGCAGCTGCTGGCTGTCCAGACCTCAGTCAAACCATCCAACCCATGCCAGCATGGAAAGCGACAGGACAAACAGGACGCTGCTTCCATCGTAGATATGGTCGTGCTTAAATTTTTATATCAGGTCCGGATATTTAAAAGGTTGAGAACCTCTGCTGTGGAGACACAAGAAACGCAGAGGTAACACAGATTAACAGAGAAGGTTGACTCTATATGTGGCAGATGTTCAGGATCAATAAGAATTAAGAGCGCACGAGAAATAGATTTTTTTCAAATGGCCAGGAGGATCCCTAGAGGTAGGGAATAGCTTTTGTTACCTCGGTAACAGTTGAGTATTTCCTGAATATCTAATAACCAGAATATGAACAGGCTGGAGGAAATTCAGACAGCTTTTACTTCTGTTCGGAACAAAAAGTTTCTCTATCGCAGTGGAAGGTAGATTGTAAGCGCTACGTAGAAGTAAAACGTGGGTCCCGAACGCGGAAGATATTCGAAGAGTGCAGAGGGAAGACACGAGTGAGCCCCGTTGGGGGCGCAACGTAAGTGTGCACGAACGACGAAGTAGAAATTTGGTGTGAGAAACATTTCGACTTGAGAGGAATCGAATGTAATGTGTAAGGGAGAAGACTATCGGTAGGAGCATGCGATGGGTATGGATTAAAGACAGCTGAATTGTCGATCGCTAAATGTGGATGGAGGTTGCGGAAGAGAGAGACCCAGGAAGACGTGGGACGAAGTAGGGAAGGTTGATTAAACTTTCAGAAATTTTCAGGGTCAATAAAAATGTAAATGAGGGACCAGACGTTAACTTTGGAATAAATAAATAATTTTTGAGAATAAAAAGAAAAAAAAATATCATTAATAAGACACGATAAAATGAATGGCTGAGGATTTTGTCTCTTGGAGTGAATGTAGATGAAAAAGCACGATCGAAGATTGGAATTTCAAGTGAAGACCTCACCAATGCAGGAGGAACGATGATAGTGGAGAAAGATTCGTTAAATGGATCCACCGTAGGCTGATGATAGGAAAATGAATGATTATATAAACCAGATTTCATATTTAAAACCATTCACGTTCACCGACCACTGCAGACAAGGTTGCCAGAGTAGTCTCCCTTGATACTATCTGAAATGATTGATTCAAACGGAAAACTTCGTTTGAAGGCGGCGGATTGGCGGAATTGTTACTGCGACGGAAAAAAATGCATAGTGACATTCATTCCGACTTCATAATATATATATATATAATAATTAGTAATATATATATAATATATATATATATATTAATTAGTGT
>NC_069006.1:24789438-24794137 GCF_001194135.2 Octopus bimaculoides
ATCTAGTTTTCAGATCGCAAGACGTGGCTAAAATCGGAAGAAAAGTGATTTTACGCACATACGCACAAGTTGCTGGTGGAAATTTTAAGCCCCAGTCTAACCCGCAACCTTTTTTCCACCTATATTCTTTTCAAAATTCGGCGGCACACCCGAGCTAAAAGTATAACTAAAAGAATAGGGGAAAAAATTATATTTAGGTTACACTGTGGCACACCATGACCAGTCTATGACCAGTCTGGAGCATTTCATTAGTTTCTGTAGCTTTTTTTTTTTTTTGCCCCGCTTAACACAAAACTTTATTGCATAGCAGGTTTCCAAATTGTCTTCAACACTGACTGGATTCTGCAAACTGGTCAGTTGTGACAAGTGGTGTTCAGTAGGACGTGTTCAAAAGTGCTGTTACATCTGTCTCCTTCGATCTGGAATAATGAATAATCTGGAATAATGAAAAAGTTGGCAGCTTAGCTTATTCGATGTATAGGAATGATATGCCAAATTTATGATAATTTAGTAATTATAATTACTTCTCCCCCAAAAGGTCTCAAAACTTCTGGAATGCACCTCTTCTTTCTCTCTCTCACACACTCTCTCTTCACACACACACACGGATATAGGGTGGGGCAGAGGGGACGGACGTTTTTGAAAAATTCACAAAACCATTAATTTCAACTGCAAACAAATTTTATTGACATCAATGTGTTCGTATTGAATTAGCATTTGTCAAAATCACATGTGGAAAACAACATCCATCATGTGGTGTCCGTTTTCATCGATGCATTTCTGAAAGCTTGACTGATGCGTTCCACATTTTCCGGTGTCGTCCGTACCGTTCAAATCCCGCGGTCGACTGGGTCAATGAAATAAACACCAGTTGAGCACTGGGGTTCGATATAATCGAATTAACCCCTTTCCTCCAAATTGCCAACTTTCTGGAAAAAATTTGAAACCGTTACCTAGCTACGTTCTGAGTTCAAACGTCGCTCAAGTCCGCTCCGCTGTTGTTAAAAGTACAGGACGTTGGGTCGTTGATAAAATGAAGTCTAATAATGGAGATTATTTAATTCGTTTGAACATCCTAAATGGGAATCGAAACACGAGAAGACAACACTTGCCTTCGCTTTCCCTCTCTCCGTCTTCGTTCTCTCTCTCTTTGTTTTTCCCTCTTTCTTAATCCGCTTTACTTTCTTCTTTTCTCATCTCTTTCTCTATGTATTTCACTGTCATTCTTTCTTCTCTCTCTCTCTCCCTCCACGTTTACCTGTGAGCACGTGTAGACCGAAACACCGAGCAGCTTACACAAGCTGCTAATTGCACATAATCACCAGCATCATTAAACACACATACATACACACGCACCCCTCCTCTTCTGACAGAATACCGTTACAAAATCAAATTAAATTATGCAAAAGATCAACCTTTTAAAAAGGAAGGAGAGGCGCACATAACAGCTAATAATAATAATGATAATAATAATATAACAACAACCTACAAGTAAAGAGTTATACATATATACACACACACGCTCTCGGCATACAATTTGGACATAATAATTACTATCACCGACCAACAAGCAAGCAAGTGATAGACAGGCAGAGAGAGAGAGAGAGAGAGAGAGAGAGAATGAAATAAAGTAATGCTAACTTTCTCTTTTCCTCTCTCTCGTTCATGTCATCGAGTTGAGCGATGGAGAAGAGACACACACACATTGCCTCTGGCCAACACAATTTAAAGACAACCACCTTAATGAATTTATAACTATTTTAGCCATAAACTCACACGCACACACTTGTACCTGAATCTACTTTCATACATCACAAGTAACAATAACTTGTCTCTCTCTCTTTCTCTCTCTATTCACTCATCTCTTCCTCTGTCACACATGTATACACACACACACACACACACACCGAGTGTTGTGTCATGGAAAGGCAAAGTTTTCCAAGTCTTCTTCCCTATTTAATTATTAGCAACATTATTTCTGCTTAAAGACGATTTGTTTTCATGTTTCGAACGTTTTTTTTTTTATTCCTGTAGCTTCAAATTATATTTCATATTTACATTTACATTTACTGCTTCTTATATTTTCTATTAAACCAAAAAACAAAACGTATACTTGTGTAATTTAATTTCTGTTGGGTCGTTTTCTTTCCTCCTCTTTCATATTCACCTTATTATATTACGTTTACTCAACAGCTTATCATATTATACTATTTAATCATTATTTTAAATATTTGTTTTACTTTCTGTTCGGGACGTTTACTTCCCTTCTATTTCATTACATTTACTTCACTGCTTGTTTTATTTTCTATTCACTTATCTCTTATTTTTCTTTTAAAATCAATTTGTATTAATTTCTGTTTGGGACGATCTCTCTCTCTCTCTCTCTCGTATTTTCTTCATTTTTTTTCTTCAATTTATTTCATGACATTCATATATAGCTGCCTGTTTAACTTTCTTCTCTATGTTTCAAGCTTGTTGTGCAACCTTTTCACAACTGCATTAGGAAGGTAAAAAAAAAAAACTTTACACACACACACCTCTGTGTGTGCCCGTCCTAGTCTCTTTCAGCTGTAAGAGCTGGATCCGTCACTTGTAAAGTGGTTACTCAGGTAGAGGTAAGAGACTATCACTGCTCGTCGTGTATATCACTGTGTATACATTGTGTGTGTGCATATATACCTATATATCTATACCTGCACACACACACATGTATAACTATATATGTGGGCGTATTACATAAATGAGTGTGCAGTGTATATTGTATATGTGTGTATACACGCGCACACACGTACATATAACTTAGTCGACCTGGAGACCAGATAACGCGTCGTCAAATGGCTATTAGCGGAAAAAATACATCCCTGTTGAGTAAAAGTGAAGTAGGAGCGAAATGGAGGAAACGAAAGAACAGTAAATAAATAGATATAGATTAATAAGAAATAAAATAATGAATAAGTACAAACAACAAGATAAAATTAAAGCCAAAAAGAAGAAAAAGATCGAGAAACTTAATTTTGTTGTAGTTTGAGTTCATTACATCCAGGACAGTCGTTTGCATTGGAGGACAAATATATATATAGATAGATACACCCTCACAAGACGAAAGCGGATTATTAAATTACAAGTGAGAAAATATCGGAGAAATTAGGGACCAAGGAACGTATTTGAAAAGTTTCCTGTGTTTTTGTTGCAATACTTTGGTTTGCAAAAACGAAAAGAAAGAGGAATTTTTATTCATTTATCTGTGTTTTCCCGCTGGTTAGTGTCGGTCCGAACTGTTGGATACATTCATTTATTCTTATTGTTGTTGTCAATGTCATGTGTTCGTGTTCTTTGCAACGTAACGACAGCAGCCGCAGATCGAAGTATGCTAACAGGAAGGATGTTTCGATAGAATTGGAGGATTATTACCATTTAATCGACATGGAAGTTCAAAATGCTAAGGAGTTGCCCGAAGACGATCTCTTCGCGCAGCTCGCCCAAAAGGACCGGGATCTAATCCTTGCTGCAGAACTTGGTAAGGCCCTCTTGGAAAAAAATGATGAACTTCTGCGAAAGAACGAAACGTTAGTGGAGGAATATACATTAAAAATCGATGTAAGTAAATGGAATTATCGCTTTGTTTACTTATCTGTAACTATTAATAACATTAATATTAGTATTCTTCTGGTAATTTCTTTTTCTTGACAGTAGGATGTCTGTATGTGTATATATATGTTTATAAGTTTATGTATGAAATATGTATGTATGTATATATGTGTATGTATATTTATGTTTGTATATGTATGTATGTATGTATATTTGTTTGTATATGTATGTATATTCATGTATATATATTCATGTATGTATGTATGTATGTATATATGTGTATGTATGTATATATGTATTTGTTGCTCTGTAAACTTTGTACTAGCTTTCTTTTGTGTGCGTTGGGATGTTACGATGAACTCAGCCTATATTTATACAGAAGTATACAAACATACGTGTGTATGCAAGTGAATATATGTGTGTGCGTATATAGATGTGTGTATATATATATATATATATATGCATATTGTGTGTATACATACACACCTCTTTCCATACACACACACACGCATACATGTGTGCATATGTGTTTGTCTATATATCTTTATATATACCTATATATATGGGTATATAGGTGTGTATGGGACATTTGAGTCTTACGAATCGCCTCTACTGCTAAGCGCTTTTTAGGTGCGAAATCAATGGTCACTCTATGACCGGCCAAAACATTCAACTTCCTTATATATATATATATATATATATATATATATATGCGTGTGTGCGTGCGTGTTTTAATAAAAAAAATATATATATATAAACGTGTGTGTGTGTGTGTGTAATTAAAGACCCGGTACCGATTTTAGGAGGGCTACAATTTAAAGTAATGTAGTTAATGATAGCTGATAGTGATGTAATGTTGATTGGAGAGAGAAAAGAAGACAAGAAAAAAAAAAATGAAAATTGCGTGTGTGAAAATGGAAGTTGGAGCAAGTTAGAAAGTTCGGGAAGTGAAAGTACATGTTATACATACATATACACACGCATTCAGACACATACCTATTCATACATGCCTACAGGCACTCACGTACACATATACACATGCGTACACATACAGGCATATTTGACTCGTAGTTACACACACACACACACACACACACACACACACACGCAC
>NC_069006.1:24794672-24800256 GCF_001194135.2 Octopus bimaculoides
TACAGCTTGGCACCAGTGATGTCGCAACTCATTTCTACGGCTGAGTTAACTGGAGCAACGTGAAAATAAAGTGTCTTGCTCAAGAACACAACACGCAGTCCGGTCCGGGATTCGAACTCACAACCTCGTGATTGTTAGCCCGACGCTTTAACCACTGAGCCATGCGCCTTCACTCGTACACACACACACACACACACAATCAGTGGAAATCCCTTTTTGTGATCACTTTGGAAATGACAGTGTTAAGCAGGTGGCTATATCAATATTCTGGGCGTGCTTTGGGACCTACTAATTGTGATAACAATAACCGTTTGATAACAATTTCCGTGATTATAACAAGCAGTTTCCGTTGTTTTGTCTGCCTGTGTATATAAACATATATGTGTGTGAGTGTACACACATATACATACGCACCTCTCCCTCTCTCTGTATGAACATTACACACATAGAGGGTGAGGGAGAGAGAGAGAGAGAGAAAAAAATGTTATATAATTGTTCAGATAAATTGATATAAAATTCGATAACCTGGAGTGTGTAGTCACACCTCCACGTTTTATCTATGATAAGGAATACAAACATGTTTCTTGTGCGTTGTGAGACAAGTTTTTGTGTGTCATTTACTTTCATAGATGTGTATGCCTGTATGTATGTGTGTGTGTATATAACTCTTCGAAACGCCAGTGTTAGAATGGTGGCAGCTGATGAAGGAAATGTTCTCTATGTGGCGTGTGTGTTTTCTGTACTCTGTTTATAATTTGTCTACGTTTTATTTGCAACGTCCTGTACCCAGATATGCATCTATATATACAGGTAGATGTAGGTATGTACATACTTGTACGTATATATGCATATACTCATTTATTATTTGTATTATATATATATATATATATATATATAGACTCGCGGCGCATTCATACACACAGCTGGGAAGTTTTCGTTTCTCCACCGTTTCAATTTATTGATCAACTTGAGCCTTGGTAGGGGTCACTTCAGCATGGTACCATACACCACTCAGTCACGAATCTGTGTGTGTGTGTATGCGTTATAGATAAATCAATTGATAGATGTATGGATGTAGATCTAGATAGATATGAGCTGAGCGGTACATTTAGTAAGTATCTCGGCTTCTGCCTTGTTTTCAGAGACAATCGATCTACAAATCAGTCAACCAATTTCACTAGAGTTTTGTGTTGATGGATGAAGGTCCTGGTTTTAAAGTCACGCAATAATCAATATGGTTTCGGCACTTTTACCAGTCGTGTCTCCAATTTCAATTACGGACGTACGTGTGTGTGTGTGTGAAATAAGCAATAAAGTGTACATGTTGAGTTTTTATTGATTTTCATAGCAGGCACAGTTGTCTGTCCCACTGTAGGATAACAGTAGCTATACACACAACTGTGTGTGTGTGTGTCTTTAATCTTTTACTTTTTTTCAGTCATTAGACTGCGGCCATGCTGGAGCACCACCTTTATGAATTTTTAGTTGAATGGATCGACCCCAGGACTTAGCGAACCACGAATCGTGGTTGGAATTCCTTCCAACGCTCTATAGATATTTATGCCAACAGCACTAACAGATGACTAAGCACCAACTGTTTTGGAGACAGAGATACAGTTATTTGTCAGCTTTTATTCTGGTTACGTGTTTGTTTCTTTTGCTTCAGCTCAATTTCGTTACATGACTGTTGTTTTATACCGAAGGTCAAAGACTTTTTAATTGCGATTTTATTGAGCGAATTTTCCATCACATACGCACGCACGGACGCGCGCGCACGCGCGCGCGCACACACACACACACACACACACACACACACACACACACACACTCTCTCTCTCACACACATGCACACACACACACGCACGTACAAATTTCCAGGGTGTCCATAAATTATATTTACAATTTGAAAAAATTCAGAAAAAAAAGGGTAACTGACCCAAAAGGATAAGTCAAGCCAAAAGAGGATAACTCAGGCCCACAAGGAAATATTCTGATGTTTCTAATAAAACTTTGTTTGCCCATGTTTTCCAATTGAACTCTGTTGTTACCGTTTTATTTTTCTGAATATTCCAAATTGTAAAAGGTAATTTATGGACATCCTGTGTGTGTGTGTGTATTATGCTTTCGTCTCTCTCTGTCTATATATGTATAGACAGACAGACAGACAGACAAATAGATAGATAGACTGCTTAGATATAACGATACTAATAACTAGTTGTTATAAGTCAATATACTTAGGCTTTAAAGTAAAGCGTCAGGCGAATATAGAGCATTTATCAATAAATGAATGACAAAAAATAAAACGGAAGTTACGTGACAACTTTCATTAGCTAACAACTGTTTCTGCTATAGGATGTTGTATAAACATTCAGCTCTAAGTATAGTGCTTTAGCAGAAACATCTGGAAGCTAACGAAGTTGGTTATGTAATTCCTGTTCTTTTGTCATTCATTCCCTCTTCCCTCCCTCTCCCTCTTCTCTCACTCTCCTTCTTCCCTCCTCTTCCCTCCCATTCTCTCTTCTTCCGTCTCTCTCTCTCATTCTCTATCTCCCCCTCCAACACACAATCTCTCTCGCCTCCTCCTTCATGGCTTGCGATGAAAAAAGTGGATGATGACAGTTAACGTACATCGACGTTCGATCGTCTGACTTACGAACGTCTTCTGCGAAACTGTACCAGCGTCCAAATACAATAGCAGTGACGTACTGTGTCTAATAACACTGAAATTTTACCTTCACCTTAATACATGTGATCTTCTGCTTCAGTTACAAATGTATCTTTTTAATTAAGATTATTATTATTGCTGTTGTTTTAAAGCTGTTACCTCGATGGTCGTCACTTATCGTCTGATATAGATTGACGTAAGTTAAGACTTTGTCAATGCTGACACAGCTTTAGTATCGTCTGGCGAAAATCAACTAAACCATAGTGTGCTGTTCTATTTATTCTGTCTTTTTCCCCCCGAACATTATTTATCACTGGTTGTATTTGTATTAAATTCGACTGAAATCTTTCAACCGCACGTTAAATTGACCATTCGAATTTCATCACAAACGATAAACTCATGAGAAGAGCTAACTTAAGTAAACCGTAAGACGCCATCACAGCTATACGAAGGAAGCTGTTAGAGTGATCGGCAGGGATAGTCGTCGAGTGGACTGTTGCAGGAGAAAGAAGACAGAAAGGCAGGACAGTGTGGGAAGATTTGGCGGAGATGGGTGTCACATGAGAATAGGTACAATAGTCAAAATTTTGAATTTTTTTTTTTTTTGTTTATTCATAATCTCCGACATGTAAAACCTCGGAATCCGAATAAACTTTTGCAGAAAAATGCATTTTACAAGGTGAGGTGCGAATCTGCATTAGCCCTTTATAATTCTAGAAACATTTTCAGGATAAACCCCGCCTTTAAAATAACGAATACATTCGGAATTCTCCAGAGAAATTGCTATCAACACTAAGCCATCCCAGTCTTTTGTTCATTTATAATTTATCTCTCGCCTGAAAAAAAAAAAAAAAAAAAAAAAAAAAAAAAAAAAATTATATTTTGAAAAATTGCCAAAAGTGGTAAGAAACTCTCAAGAGAGCTGAGCAACAGGTTTTCAGAGACCCCCCCACCCACTGGCAAGTGTTTCAGCCTAATTTCTGATACTTTAAGGGCTGCACCCAGGTCACGACACTTAAGGTGCCGTTCTGCTGACGCTTTTACAATACAAATTAAAACCATTTTGAGGTTGGGATATTTAATATTTCACTAGTTATTGGCAGTCGAGAATTCACAGGCTGTTTCCCGAGTAAGGCCTGTGGAACCTTCGATATTACAGGAATGAGCAGAAGAGCCCTTAAGAACAATATAGAGGCCTTTGAGAAAGCATCCAGGCAAATCTGACTGAAAAGAAATGACTGGTGGGATGGTTAGAATGCTGCTTAGACACAGGCATACGTTTGATCAATCTAGGTCGAATCGTCTGTATGAATGTATATGTAGTATGACACGAAACAACTATTAACTCCAGGATACAAAGCTGACGAAGTGTCCAAGTATGTTGAACTATTATTATTTTAAATATTGGAACTACTAGTTTTCTTATTATAAATTTATATCAAATCCCATTAAAGGACACCCTTATCTTGCTGCAAATACTTCAGAATTTCTTTTAGAAATGCCTCTCTAGTGCACCAACACGAAGTTAAATTGAAAATGACTGACGGAGAGAACTTTCTCGAATCCCTGATTTAGAAATGGGAAATGAATACGTTTTTGTTAGGTGTGTGTATATGTGTGTGTAATAAACGATCCATCTAACCACGAGGTCTAATTACATAGTTGAGTGTATGTGCATATGTTTCAGGTAGATTGTGTTGGACAATACTGTGGAGGAGTGCATCCTTGATTCGAGGTAATTGAAAGAGATTGATCTTTAGTATCGTATGCTTAACAACAACTACAAAACGAATCTCTGATCTGAATTGGCACTATGGAAACCCATTCAAAACAATTAACTAACTAATCACTAGAGATACATTCGTAGCAACTTCATTATCATCGCTTTCGCCATCATTGTCATCAACGACAAAAACAGCTGCGAGATTACAATTAGAAATCATTAAGGGAGAGAGATGGAGAAAGAGAGACACGGAGAAAGAGAGAGAGAAAGAGAAAGAGAGAGAGAAAGAGAAAGAGAGAGTAGAAGTTATTGTGCTGTTGCTAAGTATCACATATACCTATTTCAAGTCGGACATGTAACCGGCAAATCAATAATGTATCCTTGGCTTCAATTGAAGTAGGTTATCTAATGAACGGCACCATGTGTTGGTGAGATAAACACACACACACGCATATGAGAGAGAGAGAGCAGTCTGAGCGATTGCATGGCGGCTATTTGGTTGCCTATCGTGTGTGTATATATGTATATGTGTGTTATATAGCTCCGAGTCACTGGCATGCATAAAAGACCATCGTATGAGTGTGTGTGCGCGGTCTATTTTCCTCATCCTTTTTTGGATGCCGAAGAATTTAACAAAGTCTTCCTTTCAACTTCTGCATGGTCGTCTTCTCTTTTTTTCTGGACATGGTGTCCACTTTATCAATTTGCCATTCCATCTATTGTCCTTTCTTTTTAACCAATTGTCCCGTGAAAGACCATTTCAAGATTTTTATTTTCCAAATAATATCCGTTAAACCCGTCGCCACTTTTATCCTGTTGTTCCTCCACTTATTCATTTCGGTAATCGGCAGCTATCACCTTTACATACATAGAATGGCAGATAGCACATTAAAACGAAAGCAATTACCAGGTCTCGACGGGTTTAGCTGAAAAAATCGACTCCTACCCACTCTACTTATTCTATCGGTTTTCTTTTCTCGTCGAACCGCTAGGTAAGTGAACCAACATCGGTTGCCAAGCGGTGGTAGGATTCCCCCCTCCAACACACACACACACACATACATATACGACGGGCTCCTTTTCAGTTTCCCTCGTCCAAATCCACTCAAAAGGCTTCGGTCGGCCCTGGAGCTCTATTAGAAGACACTCGCCAGGACTGAACCCGAAACCATATGGTTGGGAAGCAAGCTTCTTAC
>NC_069006.1:24800720-24803908 GCF_001194135.2 Octopus bimaculoides
ATATATATATATATATATATATATATATATATATATATGTATATAATCGAACGTTGTTGTTGACACACGCGCACACACAAACACGCGCGCACTCACTTACATGTTTACACTTATTACATATGCAAGCATACATACACACATACAATATATTTCTACACATACGCGTAATATGGATATATACATACACACGTAAATATACCCGTATGCATTCGTACATACCCCTCCTTCCACATACACACGCACGCACACACACACACATATATATATATATATGTGTGTGTGTGTGTGTGTATATACATATATATATATGTGTGTGTGTGTATATATATGTGTGTGTGTATATATATATGTGTGTGTGTATATATATATATATATATATATATATATATATATATATATATATATTCGGATACCCGTAAACGTTTAACAGGTACAAAATTACACACATACACGAACATACATAATCACACATAAGTCAAGAGGTACATGCATAAACACACACACACACAGCCGACTTACAACCGCCATGTTTTTAATGGTTAAAGGATTATTACGAGCGGGGTGTTGTTTTTTATGATGAACTGTTGATGACTTAACACGAGGTGGGTGTCTAAGGAGTGCATGCTACTACTACTACTACTACTACTACTAAGAAGTCAAGGACGATAAACGACTATGGCTGCCCCAGTAAAGCAGACGACACACTTCACTTCACTTCTTTCCGAATTTAGTCATGCCTTTATTTTCTACACTTCACGCATTAAACATTATTTACAGTTTAATAGTGAGAAAAAAAGAGTTACTGAGTCTTGACTGGTTTTTGTGTGGAAATTTTCCCTCCCACTCTATCATTATTATTATCCGCCGAGGTCGACTTTGTCTTTCATCCTTTCGGGGTTGATAAATTAAATACCAGTGAAACATTGGGGTCGATGTAATCGACAAGTCCCCTTCCCCCAAATGTCAGGCCTAGTGCCTTTAGTAGAAAAGATTATTATTATTGAGTGAGAAAGCCATCAAAGTGACACTGCAGTACAAATATACGAAGCCCAATATGGCCATCATGACTACCCGTCTGATAAGGGTATACCAGGCACATGCATCACATCCAAATGTATGCGATATGGTGATCTCATATCAAGATAAACAGCGCATGACCTTGCAGATGGGGCCCGGTTTCAATTTTCTTCAGGTCGAGTAACCCATCTTGTTCAAAAGGTCTCTTATTTTATCGAGTACTTTTGCCGAAACGCTATGTTATGCGGACATAAACACATCAGCATCGGTTATCAAGCGATGGAAGATACGTGCGCACGCGCGCACACACGCTCGCACGCACGCACACACGCACACACACACACACACACACACACACACGACAGGCTTCTTTCAGTTTCCGTCTACTAAATCCAGTCACAAGGCTTCGGTCGGCCCCAAACTATAGTAGAAGACACTTGCCCAAGGTGCCACGCAGTGGGGACCAAACCCGGAACCATGTGGTTACATACATATCTTTCATTATTTACTTCTTTCAATCGTTGGACTGCGGCTATGCTGGGGCAACGCCTTGAACGGTTTTAGTCGAACGAATCAAGCCCAGGACCTACTTTTTATTTCTAAGCATTGTTCTTATCTTACGGGTCTCTTTTGCATATGTTTGCATGTCTCCATGTGTGTGTATATCTACACTTATTACACGCGCAGTTTGTAGAAGGTTTTACATATTTTTGATATCATCTGTATGTACTTTAAAAAGATACACGCAGCTATCAGACATGCGCACACACTCTCTTTCTTTCTTTCTTTCTCTCTCTCTCCTCACGATTGATTTAGTCTGTCAATATATTGTATCCTACCAACAATCACCATATGTTGAGCATTCAGTCTATTTGAAGATAAAAACCAGCAATAAATAAACGCTGTCGCCAGTACGGAAGCAGGAGATCATCCTCGTAGTTATCATCGTCGTTGCCATATCTCTCACCATCATTATTGATTTCAAAGGCGGCGAGCTGGCAGAACCGTTAGCACGCCGAGCGAAATGCTTCGCGGTATATCATTTGTCTTTACGTTCTGAGTTCTAATTCAGTCGAGGTTGACTTTGTCTTTTATCCTTTCGGGGTTGATAAATTAAGTACCAGTTGCGTACTGAGGTCGATCTAATCGACTGCCCTCCCCTCCTCTCCCAAAATTTCGGGCCTTGTTCCTAGAGTAGAAAAGATTACTATTGATTCCAAATTTTGGCACAAGGCCAGCAATTTCGGGGAGGGGGAAAGAAATCGATTACCTCGACCCTAGTACTTAATTGGTACTTATTTCATCGACCCCGAAAGGATGAAAGGCAAAGTCAACCACGGCGGAATTTGAACTCAACATGAAGACAGACGAAATGCTTAGCGGTGTTTCATCTGTCTTTACGTTCCGAGTTCAAATAAGTATCAGTTGAGCTCTGGGGGTCGATACTATCTAGTATCTCCTCTCCTTAAAGTTGCTGGGTTTGTGCGAAAATTTGAAGCTGTAGTTATATAGATAGACAGATAGACTGGCAGATAGATAGATAGATGGATAGATAGATAGACAGACAGATATATAGACACATAGATAGATATAGATAGATAGTGGTGTTAAGACGGGGCTGTAATGGCCGATCGTATAACACGTGACTCCCTTGTCAAGCGTCTGTTTGGTCTGAGCCATCATTTTGAATCTGGTTAACGGCATTATCTCACCTGAATTGTAAGGAGAATCACAACAAGAGAGAATTTAGACTATTTCTAGCCTGATGACTGGATGATAATGAAATTTTAAGTTTGATGTAAGATATTAATAGAAAATAAGCAAATATATAAGAGAGTGAGAGATTGGGGGAGGGAGAGAGAAAGTGAAGGGCTGCCAAGCCGATTATGAAGGTATTAATCCTTCATCCTTAAATCTGCTAAATCTCTTTAGTGATGTTACTTTGGTGAAAGTCATCGGGTCGACATTTTAAATTTATAATAGCTACGTAATATTTACAAAAATTGTCAGCTAGGGTTAATAATAAAGGGGTTTTTTTTTGTTTTTCACAGCAGTCAACATATTTTACCTGTAGCGAATCTATCTATACCAATGTCAGTTTGTCTGTCTGCCTGTCAGTCCTTCTGTCTGTCTGTCTCTGCTTGTTTCACTTTGTCTCTCTCTCTCTCTCT
>NC_069006.1:24804240-24810111 GCF_001194135.2 Octopus bimaculoides
GGTACGGCAGTCAAATCTTTCGGTTTGTTTGTTTAGTGTTCTTCTTTTGTTCTGGGGTGTTTGTAGCAGGAATAAAGTGACTCGACGATCTGAGGACGGATTTGAAACCGGATCGCAAAATCAGATGTTATAAAATGAATTTATAAAGTCGATAAAACTAGAGCGAGAGTGACGGACAGAGAGAGGTGGGACAAAGAGAGAGAGATAGACAGAGAGAGAGGGGGGTGGACAGAGGGAGACGGATAGAGAGATAGACAGACAGACACACAGAGAGTGACGGACAGAGAGAGAGAGAGGGACAAAGAGAGAGAGAGAGACGGACAGAGAGAGAGATGGCATTTGAGCTTGGAAAGCTAAGAGCCGGAAAAAATGCTGCAAGGTATCTCGACGATGGTGTTGGCCGAACTTATGAACATCATCGTGGCATAAAAGATTTTATTAATATTACTCACAGCAGCAGCAGTAGTATTAGTAGTAGTTGTAACTTTTTAATTTCCTTCTCATACAGGAAAACAAACTTTGAGTTTTAGTATAGTATTGTATAATATAATACACACACACTCACAGAAATATGTGTGCGTACACACCGCACACACACACACAATGGGTTTCTACACGGTGTGCGCTCCTCAGCAAAATACTGCACCGGAGTAAATTGGGGGGAAAAAAACGAGTAGCTTTAAAAAAAGTACCAATGTTCCAAGCAACGTTAACATAAACGAGATGTGTGCGTGCAGTACGTTTCTGTAATAAACACCACACCTAGCAGTCAGAAATAAAGTCTTAATAAATCGCTATCAAATGCTCAAGATCTGACCTTTGCTTTTAGTGCACATTCGGGTTCATGTATTGTGTACTTATTTATAGTTTTTTGTTTATTTATAGTTCTTGTTTAATCTTCCAATATCATCCACTAACGCAATCTTTGTTCCGAGTCATTTGAGTTGGAACAAATTGTTTTTCGTTTTGTGAGAAAGAAAGACAGATAGATAGATAGATAGATAGATAGACACGTAGGTAGATAGTTAGATAGATAGATACATAGAGAGATAGATAGACAGATAGATAGATAGATATAGACAGACGGATGGACAAATAGATAAGGAGGATGGGGGCAAAGGAAAGTGATTTTGAAGTTTTGGCCTGTTATCCTTTGTCAGAGGAAAGCTGACCGGCCGAAACTTCGAAGTCACTGTCGCTGCTCTTGAAAATGTATAATATATATATAATCTACAAAAAAGTATCGAATAATCCTTCGGCTTAATAACAAATTGATTTTTTATAACTAGACATAGAAACAGCCATTAATGTGTGTGTGTGTGTGTGTGTGTGTGAGTGTATAAAAAGATTCATTTATTCATTCAAACGAAAATTTACTCTTTTTTTTTTTAAGAGAAAGGAGTAAATATCGATTCCCACTTATCGATATTTGTTTAGTTTGTATCAGGAATAAAATAGTTTGAGGAAATAATTCTCGGAACAGTTTTCTTTTAATGCTGCAAATCAAGTTTGTGCCTGCATTTTGTATAGACATAACGGAGCAGTGGTTGCACTTGACTCTGTGTTATTGGACCAGTTTTGTTTCGTAGAAAGTTGTCTAACAACCTTCAATGTGTATCGTTTATATTTATATTCTGGCACGAATTCTATAGCAATGGGTTTCCATACAATTGATGCTGGAGAGGAGAACCGTCTAAGACAGGTTGTTTTTCTTTTTCTTCTTTTACTGGTTTCAGTCATTTGGCCTGTGATGATGCTGAGGGTCCGTCTTGAAGGATTTTAGTCGAGCAAATGGACTCCAGTCACTAGCGTAGGTTGAGGGTGGTCGGTCCACCCTGGTGCAAATTTTTTTCCCACTGCCAGGAATCGAACTCACAACCATGAGCCGTATACCCTAACCATTAAATAACGCGGTATGTTTCAGTAAAACGGAATCCAGGGTAATTAGTGATGTTAATTAGCAACAAAAGTTAATCCAATTAGTTTAATGGAATGCATTAAGGTTATGAGAAAGAAAAGTTTAATGATTCGAACGCAAATTGTTTTCTTTTCTATTTCCTTTGGCAGGATTTGAACTCAGAACGTAAAGAGGTAAAATTAGCAGCGCTAATAATTCTGTCATTCCACCGCCTCTCTCTCTCTCTCTCTCTCTCTCTTCTTCTTCTCTCTCTCCCTCTTCTTCTTTCTCTCTTCCACTTCTCTCTCTCTCTCTCTCTCTCTCTCTCGCCATTTCTCTCCCTTCTTCTCTCTTATCCCCTCTGTCTCATTCACACCCCATCTCTGTTTCCCTTCTCTTTCTCTCCGACCCTGTCTATCATTCTTTCTCCTCCTCTCTCTCTCCCTTCCTCCTCTCTCTCTCCCTTCCTCTTCCTCCTCCCTCTTCCTCTCTCATAATAGATGACCTCGACTACTGGCTACTGATGCCTGCACTCAGGGACCTGGCACGTTTCATCGAAATAAATCGAATCGAACATATATTCTAAAAAACTAGTAATCTCTTTATGGGTATCGTAAACACGTGACGTAACGAGCAAATACTTGCTGAACTGAGAGGGAAGCCGCGAACGTCATCATCCATAGTTACAACTCAATAACAATAATTTCAAAGCCAATGCTGTACCACTATATTGAACACTAAATTGATATTCTGGTTGTTTACCACCGCCTTCCTCTTCACCAAGTAACATACATACATATAGATATAATGATTGGCAGACGACAGCTGGAAGAGCGATATTTCTACTTGTATATCTAGCACGTACACAGAGGGCCGACTTAATAGCTTTATGGAACCCTACAGTATTTATTTATTGACAGCAAACCACACTGTCGTAATCGTCGGCTTTATCTCGTGTCCGAGAATTTAGTTTCTTCTTTGCTGAACACTTCCTCTGTGGTGATGGCGTTGATGACAAGTCCAATTCTTGCATGGAATAATCGATGACATTGACTTCATGGCAATGTTGGTGGAGGACGAGGTTGATTTTGTCGGGGCTTTCTTTCTTTACAGTATACATAGATCAGCGGGAAGGCGCTTGAAGGCGCATAGATTTGTGATTAATACATTCGGCTCACGATCGGAACGTTGTGAGTTAAATTTCCGGTGACGCGTTCTGTCCTTGAGCAAGCCATTTATTTCACGTTGCTCCAGTCCACCCGACTAGCAAAAATGAGCTGTACTTGTATTTCAAAGGAACCAGCCTTGACACACTCTGTGTCACGCTGAATCTCCCTGTGAACTACGTTAAGGGCTATACGTGTTTGTGGAGTTCTCAGCCGTCTGCACGTTAATTTCACGAGCAGGCTGTTCCGTTGATTGGATCAACTGGAACCCTCGTCATCGTATCCGACAAGCTTCTTTCAGTTTCCGTCTACCAAATCCACTCACAAGGTTTTAGTCGGCCCGAGGATATAGTAGAAGACACTTGCCCACGGTGCCACACAGTGAGACTGAACCCGGAACCATGTAGTTGGGAAGCAAATATCTTAACACAGCCACGCCTGCGCGACACACACACACACACACACACACACACACACACACACACACACACACACACACACACACACACATTCTAAATAATCCTTTGTTTCTATTTTCCAAAGAAATCTGTCTGTCTGGTCACACTGTTTCATTCTGACGTAATTTCTCTTGTGTTCTTTAGACCGAAATAAAAGTCTCATGTTTTTCCCCACAATATCTTCATTATTTTTATAAAGTCACACCACCACATCAAATAGCTATGCACTTTTATTTATTAGCGACGTCAACCGGCTGAGCAGTTCCACTGCATCTACGAAATAGACGGTTTTGCGTCGGTGTCGATGATGAATATTCACTTGTTGGCGATCCTTCCGTATTGGTCACCAGTGTGTCAGTATGAGGAGATGACATCATACAATGTTTTGTGGGTGAATAATGTAGTCAACCAATACCGAATGATTGCCTCGTTAGTTCAACTAAACTCCCTGCTCATTGAAATCGCGTCGAAGCGGTTGAATGCTCCACAGACATGAGTGCCCTTAATATAATTCTTAGAAATCTGTGTGACAAAGCTAGACCTTTAAATTAAAGTTACAGGTCCAGGATTCGGTATCCGGGAGTTGACATCAAACTTTACAACGATGTTTTTAGGCGCAGGTACGGAGTTTGCTTCGTGACCACATAGTCTCGGGTTCAGTCCCGCTGCGTGGTACCTTGGGCAAGTGTTTTCTACTATAGACTCGGGCCGACCAAAGCCTTCTGTGAGAGGATTTGCTCGACAGAAACTGAAAAAAACGCGTGTGTGTGTATTCATGACTTTGTCCCACACCACTGCTTGACAACCGATGCTCTCCTATGTAGTCGAACCCTCGACCTCTTTGCTAGCTTAGCGAATTTCTTAACGGTTTGGCCACACGCATACACACACGCACACAAACACGCACAGTGGTACTCCGTCGGGTACGACGATGAATGTTGTATTATTCTTTACTTGTTTCAGTCATTAGACTGCGGCCATGCTGGGACACTGTCTGAAAGCACTTTAGTCAAAAGACTCGACCCCAGTACAGTATATATATATATATATATATATATATATATTTATAAAACCTGGTACTTATTTTATCGGAGTCTTTTGCCGAACTGCTTTGTCACGGGGGGGGACGTAAACACATCAGCACCTGTTGTGCCTTGCGCCGCCGCGTATCGAACTCACGGCCTTACGGTCGTGAACCGAATACCTAAAACATTAAGCTACGCTTCTTCACCACACACACACACACACACACAAACACGCAAGCAATGTGGAGAGAAGTTCTAGAGTCTTCTAGACAGAGTTAAAGTTTGTTTTCCTGGACCGCTCCAACGCCATTATCACGTTGCATTACTGCACACCTAAATTGTGACATCAGAGAAAAGAAAAGAGAGAGAGACACCCACCGCTGTTACTGTTAAACAAGTTTGAAATCTGTACAATTAACCTATTTAAACATTAACAATGTTACAGCCATGTTATGTTCATCCTCCTACTGGGACAACAACAAAAAAAAAACCTTGGTGATTCTTAATGACATGGCTTGTATATAGGTTATTATGTTGAATGTATGTATTGGTGGTTTTTTATCTTTATTTTTTTTTAATACCCAATTAATACAATAGGGAAGATAATCCTTTTGATCATACGGTGTGTTAATGTTTCAAATCGTCTTTAATATATTGAAATATTTCAACACTGGTAAACAACAGTGAGAAATTCACGGGTGATGAAAGCCTAATTTGTAATTGCGACAAACTGTATTAAAAGGGGTGGATTGAATCGAATTCGTGTTCACCTTTGTTATGGTTACGCCGTAAAGAGACGAAAGAAACACTGAAGAGCATTCTTTTCCGATACTCTGAGTTCAAATGCCGTCGAGATCAACTTTGCCTTTCACCTTTCCGTACACGATGAAATAAAATACCAGTCAAGTACTGGGGGATGATGGTACTGATGATTCCCCCTCTCTTCAGAATTTACGGCATTTTACTTAAATCAGAAAACACTACACTGCGGTCATGCTGGGGCACCACCTTGAAGAATTTTAGTTGAACGAATCGACCCCACCACCAATCACACCACCGCCATCAACACCCCCGCCACCCCTAGCTCACCGTCAGTTTCATCATCGCCAACTTTACCATTGCTACTAATCTCGCCACTGCCACCAACTCCCCCGTCATCGTTGTTGCCACCCCCACCCCTTCACAGCCATCAGGCTCATTACCACCGCCACCGACATCACCACCGAAAGCACCCTCCAGCTACAATATTTATTTCACTAGTGATTTAACAATATATATAATATGTATGTGTGTATATATATATATATATATATATATATATATAA
>NC_069006.1:24810306-24813620 GCF_001194135.2 Octopus bimaculoides
CACACACACACACACACACACACACACACACACACACACACACGATATTTTGTATTTTGTCTCAATAAAAAAAAATTCAAAATTAGAGGGATTCTTCTTTAGCCCTTAAGCTTTTAATCCAGCCACATCCTGCTCGAATATTCTGCCTGATTTATGTTAAATCTGACCACATCCAACCTCTCACACCTACCCAGCAATGCCATAGCGGGTATCGATCTTGCGACGTTACGATCGCGAGCCGAAGACCCTAGCCACTTAGCCATGGGCCATGGTTTACTTTGATGGTAAACTGAATCCGTCACCCAGTTTGACATCTTGAACGTCCTTAGTCGAATCTACTCTGTTTTAAGCATCTGGGCCCCAGTTTCTTGTTTAAGGATCTCTTCCTTCTTCCCTCCCACGTGATACGTGGAGGGAGGACCCTGTCAAGGGTCATGGGCACTGCCTCCCACCCCACTGTCTAAGTAGATAAAAATAACTTCAGACGAACTTGGACATTTGTAACATACGCGGTTTGAGCATTTTGGTCACGGTCACACTCTCTCTCTCTTCTGTGTGTTTCTCTCTCTCTCTCTCCTTGTCTGTCTGTCTGTCTGTCTCTCCTTGTCTGTCTCTATCTATCTATCTATCTATCTTGCCATTCTCTGCTTGTCTCTCTCTGTCTTTCTCCGTATATATGTTTCTCTCTCCCTCTCGCCCCCATCTCTTCCTACTTACTGCTGACTCATTAGCAAATTAGCAACTCTCATTATCTCCCAATCACTGGAGTCTGTATTCGCTGTCCTCACTGATTACTCTAAGATTATACAATCAACGCTCACCAACACTAACATTGAGCTGCCGTTAATTCCCGATAAATACTATCGTTGCGTTGTTCATTACGAAGACTTAGCTGCGGCCATGTCTTCTTAATTTCTCTGCTAATTACTTGCAACCACAAATTGGAATTCTTTGAAGTTTATGCACTGCATGTCTTTGAATCTATTCTCTTCAATTTTTTTCTTTTTTTCCTTTTTGTTTTTGTTGTAATATTACCTGAAATTTACCTTTTTAAAATATGGTTCTCCTGAAAGTATATAAAGCAAATAAACTTGCTTAATGTGCCACGCAGTGTGACTGAACCCAGAACCATGTGGTTGAGAAAGAAACTTCTTACCACACAGCCACGCCTATACATACATACATACATACATACATATAATAAAACACCCTTTGAATCTTGAGTTTTTCCTGAAACCTCCCTGACACACAAGCAATATTATATACGCGTATGTGTGTGAGTATCGTATCGAAGAATGACAGACTGTTGGTGGTTTCTTAGTAAGACGCAAGACTCCAGAAATGCGTTCACTCACGAATCCAACGAGTTTAGCGATTCTCAGAGGAAAAAAATGAAAAAGACTGCCTATAAATAGAACCTGACACGAACGTGCGGAAATTCCAGTTACAAATGTGAATCACACCCAACTGTCACCTTCACATTGCTGGTTGTGATTTGAAGGAGATTTACCTGAAACTACTTGCAGGTGGGTTGACTAGTTGCATGCGGTAGCGTCTCTTAGTTGTTATTTCCCCGAACTCAGACTTCCGCGAGAACTAGTAATTAATATATAGGCTAATTAATGGATGCGATTACGTGTTTGTGCTTAATTTTTTTTTTCGTAATATGTGTAATATGTACTGGGCAGAATCTTCTGTGTGAACAGGGACGTTCTGGCATCTGTATATAGTAAGGAGACGCTAAAAGAAACACAGTGATCTACGAGGGAGCAGACCCCTAAAGTGCGATGCGATGTGCAGCGACACGTTCTCCGGTTCCAGCCTTGTTAGATTCAGTGTCACGCTGAATCTTCCGGAGATAAGGGTACTCGTGTCTGTGGAGTGCTCAGCCACTTGCACATTGATTTCACGAGCAAGCTGTCCCATTGGTCGGATTAACTGCAGCACTCGTCATCGTAACCGACAGAGAGCCAGTTATGTTGCACGTTGTTAAACCATGGCAGGATTTGAACTTAGAACTCAAAAGAGCTGGAATAAAGATTGTAACGCAGCCCAATTCAATGTTCTTATGGTTCCGCCAATCCTTCCGTTCTAGATTGGAACTTTTTTTTAAAAATCGACCCTGAAGTGATAAAAGCCGAAGTCGACCTCTGTGAGATTTGAACTGAGTGCAAAGTCGAAGTCCAGTGACGTACCTAAAACGTCGTCTTAGTTAAAGACGTCATAAGAATTTATAAACTTAGAGAGGACGTGAAATGATACTTTTCTTCTTCTTTTTTTTTTTGCAACGGTGGATCTCGAAGCGCATAAAGCTTTAAATAATAACATGTAAATATTGGGTTGAAAAGCCCTTTGGGATAGAAAAAGTCAAAGGCTGCTCATGGGACTCGAACCCACATCTCATGTAGACATGACAGGCGTTCTATCCACAAGTTTTTCCAAACCAACATTTACACGCTTTTTATAGCTTTATCTGCTTCGAGATCTACCATTACAAAAACAAAGCAAAGTAAATAATCTTCGTTGTTTCAGTTTTGTAGCCTGTCATAAATTTGATTTACAACTTCCACTTGTTTATACTTTGGCGAAAAGGAGAAACATCGTGAAGAAAGTTTCAAATAATTTTTGATTTGTTTAAATCGAACGTGTTTAGTCACAACTATGTTTCACAATGTTTCCCACGAAGAGAGAGAGGGGCGGAGGGTGAGTACTGTTCTATTAATAGAACTACACGAAATGTGGAAAGCTTATGGGTAAAAACGTGACTATTAAACATTGTTTTGTTGTAGACTTAGTAGAGCAAAACAGTTCGAGATAAAAACGTTCTTATAATACTTTTGTGTCCGTCGAATGACTTGCTAGGCGATTAGAATAGTTCTTTTATTCTACACAGTTTCTGAAGGTGGTGACATTGTGGCCATCATGGCTGTCCAGAAGAACCAGAGACAAACGGTTACAACTTTGAATAGAAAGCGACTTGTGAAGTCATGCGTGGACGTAAGGAATTAAAGTCTATCGGTGTATGGCCTTGATATATATTCGAAATTATTGGTGCGTTAACATTGGTTTGATCTATTCTCTAGATCGCACTACAGAATATATATATCTACAGATTTTAGCCAACACTGTACGCACAAATATTGTTATCCAAACAACGTGCAGATGTCAGCATCTTGTCTGTACGCGCAGTATCTTCATAGACAGCAAGAAGGGGATTGTCGGAGCTACTTCCAGTCCTGCGTTGGGATTTCCATCTCCTAGAGAACTCTTATACACACACACACACACACACACACACACACACACACACACAC
>NC_069006.1:24813630-24817860 GCF_001194135.2 Octopus bimaculoides
ACACACACACACACACACACACAGAGTTTCCATTTACCACATCCACTCAGAAGGCTTTGATCAACCCAAGGTTCCACGCAGTGGGACTGAACCCGGAACCATGTAGCTGGGAAGCAAGCCGTACAAGCGCCTATCATAGCGGATCTTTTAAAATTTTGGGAGGAAAATGTGATTTTTGTCATCAGCATACAAAATTGATTTGGTGCAGAAAATTCGAGAAAATTCTGGTGTTTGGAAAAACAAAAAATTAAAAACTTATACATAGGCGCAGGTATAGTTGTATGGTAGGAAGCTTGCTTCTCGACCACATAGTTCCGGGTTCAATCCCAATGCATAGAACCTTGGGCAAGTGTTTTCTACTATAGCTTCGTACAAGAGCCTTGCGGTTTGGTTAAGATTTAGCTGCTGTTTTTAGCAGGTCGTACGACCACTTAGAGGCCCTGTCGACGGTTCAGAACAACGGCGAGTAACCACCTGAACGGAGAAACTTGCAGCATTAATATATCGTGGGACTGTGTGCAGAGACTAATTGTTGTTGTTGTTGTTGTGTTTTTTGCTGTTATCGCTGCTGCTGCTGCTGCTGTTTGCTTTTTGTTAATCACTGGTTTTATACCCGATAACCCTCGCCTGCTTGGTATTTTTCTTCCCGATCAGAACACTACTACTACTACTACTACTACAAGTAGTTTATTTATTTAAGGAACAGTGATGTGACAATCAGAAACACTAGAAAGGATATTACGTGGATGCGCGCGCGCACGCACGCACGCACGCACGCACACACACAGAGGAACTGCATCATACGTGTCTGTGTCTGTGTGTGTCTGTGTGTGTCTGTGTCTGTGTCTGTGTGTGACGTTTGACTGAGGTTGCTGTTAGTCATACCTTTACAAATGTTTGTTAAAAACTATTTATTGCGTGTGTATATGTATATATATATATATGTATGTATTACTATGTATGGATGTGTGTGTGTGTGTGTGTGTGTGTGTTGCTGTGTGTGTATGTTGCCTAACACTCCTTTTTCTATTCTGTTCCGCTGGAATATCACTTGTTTGGGTGAGTCGATTCGTGGGTGTCACCGCTGTGACACATTTCAAGGAAGTTATACAGAGTTGGCCAAAAGTCACCTGACAGTAAATCAAAACCATTTAATTCCATGATTTATTTATGTTTTAACAACTGAATGAAGTTGATAAAAGCATCTGAATGTGACACACGATGGAAATTGTTCAAACTGAAGTCCTTCTGGAGCGACACCATTTCCCATTCAAGTCAATACAGAATTATAGATAGTATGTAGAGAAATTTGATTTACTGTCGAGTGACTTTTGGCCAACCCTATAGGGCATGCCATCGAAGTAACACTGGAATACAAATATACGAAGCCGAGTATACCCATCATGACTACCCGTCTGATAAGGGTACACCAGGCACATGCATCACAACCACATGTGCACGACATGGTGATCTCATATCAAGGTAAACAGCGCATGACCTCGCAGGTGGGAGCCCAGTTAGAATTTTCTTCATGTCGAGTGGTCCATCTCGCTCAAAAGGTCCCTGAAAAAGGGTTGTTTAAGGATTTTAAACGAAACACCCGTGTTTCCAGAGGTGAATTCTCCAAACCCCAAAGAATTCCTCCCAACACATGGCTATGATGCTCCCCCACTACTTCTGCTCATGGTCAGAGATGCTCATATCGTCAGCCACTAAGGGACATGCTCCACTGATTAAGGCCAAACAACTGACAAGCAAATCTGTGGTATTAAGCAGAATATTTGCTGTAATCCATCTTTTATACCAAAATAAAACATGTTCATGATAACACTGCCAATCTTATTACCTTTGTTTTGTCCTGTGCTGTCCATAATGTTTTTCTTAATGTAAACCCCTGTAGTTAATAAAGAAATTATTATTATTATTATTATTATTATTATTGTTATTTGTCATCGTCAGCATTACTCTGTACGAGACATGTTTCGAGTGCATAAGACAAGGCTAATCTGTCGAGCTTCAAACCAGCGTACGGTCATAGTTTACTCAATGACATCATAAGAACCATCGACGATGGGTGGAAGAGAAGATGTAACAATAGGCGAGAGGTGAGGTAGGAGTGGACAAATAAAGCAAATCAGACAGTTTGAAGGAGATTTCTTCGGAGGTACATTGACATAATATAAACACACAGACAATGAGGTAGAGATAGTGTGTGTGTGTGTGTGTGTGTGTGTGTGTGTGTGTGTGTGTGTGTGCAGGCATACATGCATATGTGTGTATATATATGTGTGCGTGTGTATATGTGTATATAAATGTGTGCGTGTGTATATATATGTATGTGTGTGTGTGCGTGTAGCGTGTATATATGTGTTTGTGTGTGTGCGTGCGTGTGTATGTGTGTGCATGTATATATGTGTGTGTGTGTGTGTATGTGTATGTCTGTATGTATGCGTGTGTGTGTGTGCAGGTTTGCACTGAGCATATCCTAGAGTTTTGAAGGAGGAAAGGTGCAATGATGTAACATTTTAAATAGCAAAAAGCACCTGCAGTGTGTGTGTGTGCAGGGGGAGGGGTCGTGGGTTAAGCGTGGTTGGGTGCAGTCATGAAATATCAAGACCCGATCCCATTGCGTGGCCTCGTAGGGCTATATGTCTTTTACTATTGTTTTCAGCTACGTACGACTCTTGTGAGTGAAACCTCTAGGACGAACAGAAACTATGGGAACCCGTCTTGGCAACAATCCGGATACTTATTGATCAGACCACGTACCAATCAGTCGAGTGGCCTATTTCTGAATGTGGTTCAAGATAGCTGTCTGTGTACAGCAACAGCCTGCTCGTGAAATTAACGTGCAAGTGGCTGAGCATTCCAGACATGTGTACCCTTAACGTAGTTCTCTCAGGGAGATTCAGCGTGACACAGAGTGTTGCCATAGTAACGAAGCTAAAATACGCAGAGTGAAGCTGCTTGGCACAAATTGACCTGGAACTCTGTTGTGCATGCGCACTAAGTTTTAACGTTCTAGCTCGCTTCCGTTGTTTACAGCAGTGCTTGGAAGGATGGTGAGTCCTGTGCGTCACGTTACACACAAGACAGGCAAAAAGTTAATATACAACCTTTTATCTGTTCAAAGCATTTTCATAAGTGTGTCGTAAACGTCCATGCTTGTTTTCAAAATTTTAATCATCCCTTATTTCGTTCGTTTTGAGTAATATAAGCGCCAAGTGAGTCTGAATCTTGGAAAAAAATTTAGAATGTGTCTCATATATGATGCATGGACACCAGCGAAATATCTCCTGTGTATCACATGTAATAAACAGGACATCGAGAGGTTAAGACCCTTACGCTAAGATACATCATAACTTCGTCTTAACCATATTTTTATATCATCTGTTCACTTCATCACTTCACTTATTGTTTCCAAGTAGATTTCTGCTTCCTGTCCCTCCGCCATATAATTCTAGCAGAACTTGTAGAGCTCCGGATTAGAAGTGAGTCCTACGGCATATAATCTCACACTTCGGCATTCCGAGTTCGCGTTCCGTCGGGGGTCAATTTAGCCTTTCGTCCAGTTACTGTTTACATTAGTAGTAGTATTGTCATTACGCCCAGAGTGTAAATACGTTTTATAATGTTTAAATGTTGATCTTTGCTTCTTGAAAGTCTGTCCTTTTTTCTTTCTGGTTCTGCGACTTAACTAACGACATTACTTTTAACAAACTAATCTAAATACAGGTCACACACACACACACACACACACACACATGTACACACATACATGTATAGTGTGTCTGTATATTATATATATGTGTGTGTATATATATCAACACGTATGTGTGTACATTATATAAGTATGTATACGTTAGTGTGTGTACATTGTATATGTATGTGTGTATCTATATGCGTATTTGAGTGTATATATAGATATATATGCATACATACGTACGCGAATATATATGTGTGTGTGTGTGTGTGTGTGTGTGTGTGTGTGGTTTAGTGGTTAGGGCATTTTGTTCAAGATCGTAAGGTCGTGAGTTCAATTCCCGGCGACGCGTTGTGTCCTTGAGCAAGGCACTTTATTTCACGTTGCTCCAGTCCACTCAGCTGGCAAAAATGAGTTGTACGTGTAATTGAAAAGGGCCACCCTTGTCACGCTCTGTGTCACGATGAATCTCCCCGAGAACTATGTGAAGGGTTAGGGTTAGGGTTAGGGTTAGGGTACACACTTTA
>NC_069006.1:24820133-24822448 GCF_001194135.2 Octopus bimaculoides
CCCCCCCCCCCTGTTACATTTGCCTTAGTTTTCTGCTCTAAATATTCCTCTGTTACAGCTTTATATACACACATTTCTTATACATCACGCATTCCACACCTCGCATTAAAAATTAAATATAGTTCTGTACTTGCAATAGATTGCGTTTTTCTGGCTCCCTTACTGCTTACTTGGGGTATTGGTCAGTATACATCTCTGTCCCTACTCGCTCCTACATATTTAGTTCAATATATTTCTGCTTCTACGTTGTACGTCTTTTGTACTTAGAGAAGAAATTTATTATTATTATTAAGGCGGCGAGCTGGCAGAATCGTTAGCGCGCCGAGCGAAATGCTTTGCGGTATTTCGTCTGCCGCTACGTTCTGAGTTCAAATTCCGCCGAGGTCGACTTTGCCTTTCATCCTTTCCGGGGTCGATAAAACAAGTACTAATTGAACACTGGGGTTGACTTATCCCCTCCTCCAAAATTGCTGGCCTTGTGTCAAAATTTTGAAACTATTTATTGTTATCGCCCCCAGTTTTGTGTGAATTTCTTCGACACCACCAGGTGCACCTCTCTGCTTATGAGCCGCGCATGCGCGCGTGTGTAACGTTATCTTTTAGTCGTGTAAGATTGTGTTTGTGTGCTCTATCTATTTTTGTTATTGGGGTCTCTTTTGCGCGTGCGTGCGTGTGCGCTACTTTAGTGCTTTGTGTCTGTTTGCTGACAGAATATTATGGTATTGGATGGTCGTTGTATAGAGCAGCGCTCCGCAACCGGTATGCCGCGGCACACTGGTGTTCCACGAGACGATGCTATGTGTGCCGCAGTGTGGCTTGAATATAATTTTTTTCCCCCTATACTTTTAGTTCAGGTGTGCCGCCGAATTTTGAAAATATAAGGGAAGCGCAAGTGAAAAAAGGTTGCGAGGCACTGGTATAAAGCATATGTCGTGGCACGTTGTGTTATATCACTAGATGATGTGATTGTGTAGAACAAGGGTGGGGAAACCCCCACCCGTGAGCCCATTTTATTATGCCCGCAGGCCGATATACTCGCATATACAAAATATAGTCAATTTTTCAATTATAAAATTTATACAATATTCGTCTGCCTCTTCGCGACATCGGTCGCGTTTCCACTACGACTTGAAACAGTCAGAATCGAACAGAAACTAGTCCGGTAATTGCCATTTGAATGGAAATTTTCGTTCTGGGTTCCATTTTTCTAATCCATGAGGTCAGCTTTGTATTTTATCCAGACAGGGTCACTCCTTCTAGAAAAGAAAAAAAAAAAAAAAAAAAAGAAGTGGATCCTTAGACAGGGATGAAGCGAACAAAACCTTTTGTTTTATTAAATTAGCTCTCTTTTCATTTTCAATTTCAATACAACGGTACTCGAATTTATCAAGATGGGATCGATAAACAAATAAAGTACTAATGAAATACTTAGGAATTCATGTAATCAACTACACTCTCCGTTCACAAAATACAGGAAGTAGTCCAGCATTTGTGTTGCTTGCAATTTATTTTATCGATCCCACTGGAAGCCATAAATTTGACCCTCTTAGTTTTATCTGAACTGAGACACACTGATTATTTTTCTTTGAATTCCGCTGCAATTTTTTATAGTTGTTTTCAAAAAACCTTTTATTTAATAAATATAATCCAGTAATTGTTGTTTTCGTAAATCTTTTACGAAATGGGGTTATTGGCAGACACCACTCAATAATTCTGTTGACATTTTGGTATTAAAACATCTAAGGGAGAAAACTCTAAATAGACACTTTTTTTAATGTATTGCTAGTTGTTTCCCTTGTCTTCCATTGTTTTAAAATTCTGTTACTGCAAGTCAAAATGTGTAATGCGTGGGAGACTTCTATATTGAAACGTTCTTTTAACGGCCGAAAGAAACACAATTGGCTACGACTGACACCCACGTTACATCGGCAAGAGATATGTAAATTGACGAGTAAAATCATATATTTGAATTTCTGTGTGTGAGTTTGTGAAATTATATATAAAGACAAATTGTAAGACTACACAGCACCTTTTACTAGAGAAGATAGTTTTTACGAGGAAACGGTTGATAGGGACTTCGAAGTTCCGGAAGGCAATGTTCCAAGTCACAAACAACGTTTTCTCTGTGTGTGTGTGTGTGTGTGTATGTATGCGCGCGCGCGGGGGTGGCTGAAAGATTCCTAGCTTTAAGGATATGAATGTGGAAAACTACTTGGGCTAAAAATAAACGTTTCTTGCTGTGAACCCAAATGAATTAGTTTTGAGGTCATTTCCAGTGCAACTCCGGCTTCTTATGGCTTAATCGGATGCCCCCC
>NC_069006.1:24823268-24825965 GCF_001194135.2 Octopus bimaculoides
AGTTCAAATTCCGCCGAATTCGACTTTGCCTTTCATCCCTTCAGGGTCAATAAATTAAGTACCAGTTGAACGCTGGAGTCGATGTAATCGACACATCCCCTCCCCCCAAATTGCTGCCTTTGAGGGCAAAATTTGAAACCATTATTGTTATTATTATTATTAAGGCGGCGAGTTGGCAGAATCGTTAGCACGTCGGACAAAATGCTTAGTTGCATTTCGTCCGTCTTTACGTTCTGAGTTGAAATTCTATTGGGGTCTGTGTTTGCTCTCTGCCACTGCTTGACAACCAGTGCTGGTGTGTTTATGTCCCTGTAACTTAGCTGTCCGACAAAAGAGACCAACACAACAAGTACCAATCTTTAAAAAAGATTAATAAGTACTGCGGGTCGATTCATTCAAGGCGGTGCTCCAACATTGCCGCAGTCTAATGACTGAATACAAGACAGAAGCACTAGCGTAGCTAGAGTCTGTGCTGACCGGGGTGGACCTTCCGTCTGTCGCCCTCCGGACCCTACAAAAAACACATATTGCCTACAACAGACCCAAAAGTGGTTGGTACACCTCTAAAAGTACCGTCCGTAACGGACCTCTCCCCCCACCCCCAGCTACGCTAGTGGAGAGAAGCGTTATCATGTCGATGTGTTTGGTTTTTCCCTGTTTACTCAACACCGTCAGAGCTTAAGTCTTTGCAGCACTTTAAACAACGAGGTCTTAATAAAACACCAACCAAACAGTTTGCAAATCTTGTTTTCTCTTGGCAACTCGAACGAGTGGATTGGATAAAAAACAAAAAAACCCAGCAACTTAGCCTTTTACACCTCAACGAGAAAATATCAGATACGTTGTACGTGCAAGGTTAATCCTTCAGTGGTTTGTGTCGTCTTTAATCTGTAAATGTTAATCCCCTTTAAGAATCAGCTAATTACTACCGTTGATCATTCTTTTCTTCTCTCTCTTATAGTTTCTCTCTTTCTTTTTCCATAGTTTTTCTGTCTTTATAATATAATAGAATATACATACATACTTACATACATACATACATACGTATGTATGCCCTTTCTCTCTCTCATAGTTTCTTTCTCTCTCATAGTTTTCCCACTCTTTCTCTCATAGTTTCTCTCTCTCATAGTTTTCCCTCTCTTTCTCTCATAGTTTCTCTCTCTCTCTCATAGTTTTCCCTCTCTTTCTCTCATAGTTTCTCTCTCTCTCTCTTATCGGTGTTTTATTTCTTGCAAAGAACTAAGGTTGGTGTTTGGATTTTGGATATATCGATGTGGGACGTATTGATGGTTTATCTCTTTCAGTATTCGCTCCGTTTAACATCAAACGAACAGCAACACACGCGGCATAGATTTTTCCCCCTCGTAAAGCTGACTTCAAGGTGAAAGGATGAAACAACTGGGAAATAATAATAATTCAATAATTATTTACTCTTAAATATATTTAAAAAAAAAAAGATTGTGAAAGTGAAAGAGAGGGAGAGCAATACAAGCAGTTAAAGAGACAGAGAAATACAAATAATCTACGTTACAATTGGATTAAAACAGAAATATAATAATAATAATAAGTTTGTCGTTGCTGAGTTGTTGCGACTGGGTAGCCATGTATACAGTTTATTTCGGTTCTGATGTTGATCTGAAAAGAACGGATATAACGGCTTTCTGTTTGGATTGCCCTTGCCCTCAACACATATTCTTTAGTCAGAATTTGTAGCTTTGAACAATGGAAACCAGCCCGCTTTCTGTTCTGTACGAAGTCCCCGAACATCTTGAAAAAGCTGACCTAGTTCCTGCAGTCTCCAAGCAAACAGTCGAACTCGAAAGTTCAACATCGAAAGGAAAGGTGAAGACCAACGAATTAAAATTCAAAAACGACCAAGAAGAATTTGAAGCCAACAATTCATCAGAAAATTCCGAGTTTACAGATAGCTGGGAATTAACAGAGTCCGTGAGTCCCTCAGAAGGGTCCCGGCAGCAGAGATCTTCCGGATCAAGTTTATTTTCGAACTCCTCGGAAACCAGCCAAACTGGTTCTCCAGAGATGCCCAAAAAATACGATAAACCCGTTCATGTGGTGTCCAAGTGCGAGGAGATTTTTTGTTTGATCTGCGAAAACAATCTGAAAATCTGTGGTTCTTCGTATACCAATATTTTTAAGGGACAGAAAAGGGGAAGCACCACGCTTCCCGAAAGAATATCTTCGTTTATCGGAGCAGCTGAAGACTTGAAGCTTTGTGATGTGGGAAGTTCCTACATGTGCGCACAATGCCAGCGAAATCTACAAAAGGCAGAATTACTGGAGAAACAAGTCAACCAAATTCGGGACACTTTTACCAATTCTTTCTCCAATTTGAGTAGGAACAGTCGCATGAAAAAACGGCGGATCACATTGAACAACCAACAGCAGAGTTCGGTGGAGGTGAAACAATTGCAAATACGGATTAAGGTAAACAGAGAGAGAGAGAGAGAGAGAGAGAGAGAGAGAATGTTCTGCACCATAAACCTTGTATATTGTTTCAAAGAGGATGCCTCGGAATTCTTTGTCATTTTCGTTAATATTTTGGAAGTATATTATTCTAGTTGCTATCAAGATGTGACTCCTGGTCAATTCTATATCTTTACTATATTATTTAGCATCACTTCCCTTTTACATTCTCTTCACCCTTTCAACATCATCGTCATCGTATAATCCATCTAT
>NC_069006.1:24826286-24828195 GCF_001194135.2 Octopus bimaculoides
TCTCTCTCTCTCTCTCTCTCTCTCTCTCTCTCTCTTTATATATATGTATGTATGTATTTGTGTGTCTGTGTTTGTTTCCCCAACATCACTTGACAACTGATGCTGGTGTGTTTACGTACCCATAACTTAGTGGTTCAGCAGAAGAGACCAATAGAATAAGAACTAGGCTTACAAAAAATAAATTCAAGGGTCAATTTGTTCGACTAAAGGTGGTGCTCCAGCATGGCCACAGTCAAATGACTGAAACAAGTAAAAGAATGTACACACACACACACACACACACACACACACACACACACACACACACACACACACACACACACTCATTAGTGTGACAGGTATCTAATGTGTATGCTTGTACAAAAGTAAAAAAGCGCAAACATTTCGGTCTCAACTCAATACTCATCTGTAATCTGAATTCTTTCACCGATATATGAATCAGAGCATGACAAAGAGCGAAGCAGTTATTACAGATAATAGCTCACGTCAGAAACTAGACTCTATAAGCATTATGTTCCTTATATAATATCCATTGTATTACCTAACAGCCATGCAACAAATATTGTATCAAATGACAAACCTTGACAAATACGGGACAAGAACTGAATCGGCAAACACCAAGTAGGATTTGAAAGCAATTCATGTTCATGGAGTCTTCAAGGGATATGGGCTTAAGTCCCATAGCTGTTTGTTGACAAATGTTTCTGCTTTGTAAGGGCAATTTACCCAATGTTTCTGCTGTTCTAACAGCGTCTCTGTGCTTGAAAATAAATAGTCATCTTATTTGTATCTTAATATACACATTTCGGAAACTGAAAGAAGCCCGTCGTATATATGTATATATATGTATGTGCGTGTATATGTTTGCGTTTCTGTGTTTGTCCCCCCCAACATCGCTTGACAACCGATGCTAGTGTGTTTACGTCCCCGTAACTTGGCGGTTCGACAGAAGAGACCGATAGAATAAGTACCAGGCTTACTAAAGAATAAGTCCTGGGGTCGATTTGTTTGATTAAAGGTGGTGCTCCAGCATGGCCACAGTCAAATGACTGAAACAAGTAAAAGAGTAAAGAGTATATACGTACTGTATATAGTTTTATTAAACACTATAAATGATATTCCTTGTTTTCTTCAGGAGTTGGAGCAGGAACGCCATGCATTGCGTTTGAGGCTGGAATCATTAGAGGCTGAGTATGAAAACACTGTGAAGGAACTTCAGGATGATGTCAACCAGCTGCGACAGGACTTACAAGGGCAGCAGCAACAGCTGACGGCAGGTGATAAAGACAAGGTGAATATCATACGGGAGCTGACGCATCAGAATGAACGGCTGAGCGACCAAGTGCAACATGTAAGTAGCTCCACTCAATGGTCTCAATTATTCTCACTTTTGGACAGCAGTGTTGTTGTTTTTGTGTTCAATCAATGGTCACTCACAGCACCTCTTTTCCCAGAAATTGTTAAGAATCAGAAAAGAGGTTAACAACTTCTCACAGACAAACCAATATGTTACTGGTACGATCCATGGATGACTGGATGAATCCATTCACCTTTACACCCGCCACCATCCTCACCACCACCACCACCACCGTTTCTTCAAATATTTTTCTATAACATGGCACTAAACAAATTTTATTAGTTTGTTTGTTTTTAAATTTTAATTTCTTTAATTGTATTTTGTTGCTTTGGTTTGTATTCGCAGGCTGCTGAAACGGAAGGACAACTTGTTTCAGAAATAGAAGGATTACGATCTCAAGTCTCCTTACGGATGTCAATGCCTGACCAACTCGATCAGTTGGATGCACTTCATGCTAAGGTAAGTAGCTCTGGCGGTTTTATATAATTAATGAAAATGAATAGATAGTCAGTAGTTCAATTTATGCGACAAATGTTTCAGTAGCATGTTAAT
>NC_069006.1:24828548-24830344 GCF_001194135.2 Octopus bimaculoides
ACTACTTCAACAAGAATATTATCGACAAATTGGATGGAAAATGGCCAAACAAAAAAAAAAGGCTTTATTAATGACGTATTGTTAATTAACAATACGTCATTAATAAAGCCTTTTTTTTGTTTTTTAATAAAAGCAATGTTTCGTTCATGTGAAAAGTTTTGCAACTTCCTTGTGGCCTGTAACTTGTTTGTGTTTGACATGGTTCTGCTTTGATAGTGAAAGAAAGATAGGTGTGTTTCTGTGTGATAAAGAGAGAGAAGGAGTGCATAGGGTTTGTGTGTGATAAAGAGAGAGAGAGAGAGAGAGGTGGAGGGTGTAACGATGTTTGTGAATAACTATGGAATTTCTTTTGTATGTTGTGAGGAAAGGGGCTTGATGTATTTATTCCTAGATGTTATCTTTTCGAAGTAGCAATCTTTATTTTCACATGCTATTTTTTATACAGGAAACAGTATTGTTGATTTCGTTGTTCGACAACTCATTTCATACTTATTCACTTGAGGTGTACGTACAATTCGTTCTATTGTCATTTTAATGAGATTGTTTATTTAACTAACAACCATTGTGCGGGCTAAATGTAAAGATTTATGGGTGGAAGTGAGACAAAAATGTTCAGTTGTATTGTTATAAAGTTGACGGTCTTTTTATTTCCCTGTAATAAAAAAAAAGAGGGGATTTAGCAGAATAGTAGAGCTTTGTTATGTTGCTTGCAGATTGGGTTTTGGGCTTCGTTTTGTGTCATAATCTAAGCAGATGTTACAAGTGGGAGGTGTTAAACTTTTCAACCAAAGACTCGAAGAAAAAGAGAGAGAACTCACGTATACACATACAGGTGCACAAGGAGTGTTTTAAGTGGAATAGCTAAAACAGGAATTAAAAAACTATATCATTAAAAACACAATCTAATCTCGTTCTGTTACACAGCTGTAGAAAGAGGTGTGTGACTAAAGAAGTGCAAACAGGCAGACGATTGGTATCAGGTCAAATTTAGGTTATTTATTTAAACATAGAGGTAGGATTGTTACAGGACTATAGATTACAAGAGGTTGGATAAAGGATCGATTGAGGAAAGTTTATAATGGTTATGGTGTATGCTAGCATTGTCCTGGAACATTCACGTGGTAAATCTGATCATCGTAGATAGATGAGGAGGAAGGAAGATGTGCAGTATATCTTTTATACTCGGAAGGAGGTATTTTGTTAGAGCCACACCGAATTTTTTTATGTCTCTTTTGCTGGCTATCATCGCCATTATCATCATTTAGTGTCCGCTTTCCATGCTGGCATGGGTTAGACTGTTTGACTGGAACTGGTAAACCTGAGAGCTGCCTCAGGTTCTAGTTTGATTTGGCATGGTTTCTATGGCTGGATACCCTCCCTAACACCAACCACTCCAAGAGTGTAGTGGGTTCCTTTTACGTGTCATCGGCACCGACCCCAACTGCAATTTCAGCCACAACTACGATTGGCTTGACTTGTTCAACAATTGCTTTCAATTGTTCATTGTCAAGACTGCATGACCGTCCTCTACCATTTTCTATCTTCAAGGCTCTCATCACCATTACGGAATTTCTGAAACCACCTTCGTACTGTGAGATCACTTGTAGACCCCTCTCCCCGTGCTCTGTTGATATTGGCAGTAGTTTGGGAGGCATTGTGTCCAAGCTTGAACTCATGCAAGAAAAGTAAGCAAAGGTCCTTTTTTTGTCATGTTCATAATTAAGGGCGCCTATGCTTCAAGAATGTTTTCTGTCTGAAATAAGTAAAAAAAATTATTAAAGAGCATACATCAATTA
>NC_069006.1:24830578-24834808 GCF_001194135.2 Octopus bimaculoides
GGGGACTTCGTTAGCATCTTTAATGTCTTCACAATTATTGTTTGTAGTTACGAATGGGACCCAGTGAAAAAAAAACGTTTAAATGTTTGGAGTTAAAAATTTGTTTTTTTTTTATTGGATGCTGTGGCACAAAAGACTAGTTAGTTCGGATTATCCCCAATCCCTGTTCTTATCACGTGCCTCCTCTTTTGTTTACAGATAATGACTTTTTTCATTGGGGGTCAGCTTTTTTAATTCAATTGTTTTCTGGAGATGAAAGATGAGTGGGTTACAGATAAAACTTTAACATTCTCTTTCTCTTCTGACCATATCCTCACCCCTTTTTTTTCCTCTCCCTTTATGTAGATCTGTCTGTGTGTCTGTATATCTTTCTCTCTTTCTTTCTATATGTATATATATATCATAACTATTTTATTGTACATCATCATCAGCAGCAACAGCAGCAGCAAACTAGCAGAATCGTTAGCAAGGGGGCGAGCTGGCGGAATCGTTAGTGCGACGGGCAACATGCTTAGTGGTATTTTGTCTGTCAAATCCCTCAGAGGTTGACTTTGCCTTTCATCCTTCGGGGTCGATAAATTAAGTACCAGTGAGACATTGGGAGTCGATGTACTCGACTAGTCCCCTCCCCCCAAAACTTCAGGCGTTGTGCCTTTAGTAGAAAGGATTATTATTATTATTATTATTATTATTATTATTATTATTATTACTTTGCCTTTCATCCTTTCGGGGTCGATAAATTAAGTACCAGTGAGACATTGGGGGTCGATGTAATCGACCAGCCCCCTCCCCCCAAATTTCAGGCTTTGTGCCTATAGTAGAAAGGATTGTTATTATTATTATTGTTGTTGTGAGTTGAGATACTGCCGAGGTCAACTTTGCTTTTGATCCTTTTGGGGTCAGTACAATAAGTAACAGTACATACTGGGGGTTGAGTAGTCAACTTACCCCCTCCCACGAAGTTGCTGACCTTGTGCCAAAATTTGAAACCAATATTTATTTGTGCTTCTCTATGTTCTAAGTTCAAATCCCTTTGATGTTGACTTGATTATTTTCATCTCTCCTTGGGGGTCGACATGATAAAATACAAGGATTGATATCCCCTCCCCCTGCCTCCATGGAAGATGATATAGAAGGGTTTGGGTTAACTCGACCTAAATGCTTCCCTTACATTAAATTAACCTCATGTCTCATCAAAATATATTTCTAATTATCTGGCTGGGGCTGCAGATGTTTGAGATAAAATTGCCCCCCCCCCTTTAAAGGGATTAACTGATAAATATGTAACTGTTGTTGTTGTTGGTGGTGGTGGGATGAAAGGAGAAAAATAGCGTAGGGAGCAGAAAGGTGTTTATTAAAGGAGAATAGTGCAACATTTTAAAGACTTCCCCATCAAATTTTGATCAGGAGCATATCAGACCCAGATAAGAAGCTGTCAGTTTTCCCAAGGTTGAAAGATACAAGGCATAGGTTTTTAAGACACATTTTAGAGATAACACTACATCACCACCACCACACCATCACCACCACCACCATCTCCACCATCACCGTCTCCACCATCATCATGCCATTAAGAGTTTTGACTAATCCTAGAGGAATCTGTATGGAATACCCTATTTCCGGTCCTAGCTAAGAGCAAGGGAGAAATGAAGAAACAGAAAAGAAGGTGGAGAGAATTTTAGTGGGTTTGATAGATAAATGATTGGGTTATAGGGGTTAAGAAGGAATTAAGGGCTTTACTTTCAAGTGGAATATCTGTTGTGCTTTGAGCGGTTTGCAGTTAGTATAGTTGTTGGTATACAAATCAAAACAGGCTGCCAAAAACCTTTCCACATCACATTGTGTCTTGTCCTTACCTCAAAATAGATTTTCGCAACAGTAAAGACATAAAAGCTGAGATAGTCTGGCCATATAACAAGATCTTGTGGCCTTGCAAAACCCATTCTTCAAGGAGGGGAAAAGTGGCAGACAGAAGATAAGAAGAACAGATAATGTCATATACAGTCGTGTCTTTATAATATGTCCTGCCCTTTCTTTATTGTTGAAAGTAGGATGAGATCTGAGGGAGACTTGGTTGTTATTTCTAGCAAGTCTAGCAACTCTACAAGTACAGGTGTTTCTGATAGTACAGCTGGAATGACCATCGATACAGAACACTCATTGAAGTTTGGTTTAGCCTTGAAGTTACTCCACTCGACCATGAAATAGGTGTGGTACATATTTTCCTGATACATTCATTGAAAATGTTGAAGTTACATGACTCATGAGCTGTGTGTGTGTGTGTGTGTGTGTGTAATATTTGGTGGCGTATTAGACGCACCCGAATTTCAGCAGCAGATATTCAAGAAGAAAATACAGTTTTAATGCATTTAAAGCTTATGGGACGCCCAACTACATATAGGACACCGGGGTGGTTTTTGAGATATTTTTGTTTTGTTTTGGAAGAAGGGTCTGTCTTATATGCCATCAAATAGTGTGTGTGTGTGTGTGTAAGGAGGATGCTGAAAAGTACTCCCTTGCCTCCTCTGTGCCATGGAAGGCATGGCCTTTTACTGCAGGCACATCATGGCCCCGGTGTCCAGCTTCATCATCTGTGCTCCATCTTGCATATCTGATGGCAGGATTGCATTCTTGATGCAGAACTTCTGCTCCATGCTGGTGCAGTCAGTGTTGAGGCTGCAATTACCTCATCATAGCCATGCTGTGCAGGACATGTTTACAGGATGGAGAGCAGCAGGCTCCGAAAGGCATAGAAAGGCAGGCGGAGCTGTGGTGGCCAGAGATTTAGATACAGGGACGTGCTGGAGAGAAATATGAAAAACTCAGACATTTCCCCTGACACTTGAGAAGAGAAAGGCCCTCCTGCGTGATGAATGGCACCAATTGATGAAACTCGTAATTCCAGTCATTGAGGAGAAACAATTGAGAGGATGCAGAAGAGCACATGAGAGGCATCTCATCTCCTTCATAGTGTCGAGTAGCTTCACCTGCAGCAGATGTTATCACTACTACAGATCAAGAGCAGGTATTTTAACCCACATTCAAGTTTGCCAAAGACCATTACTGAAGAAGAACAGTCAACGTCGACTTTCAACAGACTGCTGAAGAAGATATATACATATATATATAGTCAACAGATGAAATCCAGAGATTAGTAACACTCAAATGATTTGAACTTAGACTCTGGTGTCATTCCTAGGGACCAATTCCGTCGAGTAAAGAGTGGCTATAAGAGAAATCCAGGTAAGTAGATACGGAGGTAATTATGTGCATAAACAAATTAAATGTAACAGCTTGGGTTTCATATACAATATATATATATATATATATATATATATATATATGCATACACATACAGGTATACGTGTATATATGTGTATATACGTGTATACGTATATGTGAAGGTGCATGGATCAATGGTTAGAGCATTGGGGTTGTAATCAAAAGGTAGTGAGTTTGATTCCAGGACCAGGCTATGTGTTGTGTTCTTGAGCAAGACACTTTATTTCACGTTGCTGATAATGACGATGATGATGATGGTGTAGTGTATCTAGAACTACCTCATCCAATGTTTGCTTCCGTTTTTAGCACTAACTATAATTTAGCAATATTTCACTGCTATTTCTAGCAGATACAGTGACCACATGTTATTTCTGCTGCTGATGCTTTATTTCCAAACACAGCATTCTATGCAATTTTGCTGCCAAAATAAAATGCCTTTTATTTTCTTTATACATTTTGTTTATATTATATATTTATATTTTCTGTTGTTCATCCATTTATTTCTTGTTTAAATATATTAAAAATATTACTATAAACATCCTCTCTTTTATATATATATATATATATATATATATATATTAATATGTGATGTTGATGTAAAGTGCAAACATGAATATTTCATGAGATTTGGCATCTGACATGAAAAAATATGGCACTTGTGAAGTATATATATATATATATATATATATATATATATATATATATATATATATATATATATATATATATACACACACACATATGTATGTATATATATACACACACACATATATATACATACATATATATACATACACATATATATACACATACACATATATATATACACATATATACATACACATATATACATACATATATATACATGTATATATATACATGTATATATATACATGTATATATATATATATATACATACATGTATATACATGTATATATATATATATA
>NC_069006.1:24835211-24836307 GCF_001194135.2 Octopus bimaculoides
ATATATATATATATATATATATATATATATATATACTTCACAAGTGCCATATTTTTTCATGTCAGATGCCAAATCTCATGAAATATTCATGTTTGCACTTTACATCAACATCACATATTAATTTTCTAACCCGTTTTTCAAGCTGCATCTAAACTTGCATCTCAATAGTGTGTGTGTGTGTGTGTGTTGTATGCATCCACACTGCAGACCTTTTTGCATGTAAAATGTCCATGCACACTAATGCATGCATATACTTTTACAGTGTGTTGTAATTAGATTTCTGTTGTCATAGAACATGTACATGTATGGAGATATATGTAGGCTCATGTAGCATAGTTGAAAAATTCTATCTATCTATCTATCAGTGTGTCTGCCTAGCTATCTGTCTATTTATCTATCTACCTGACTGTATATGTACTAATGTATCTGTTTGTCTGCCTGTCTGTCTATCTCTCTGTCTCTGCTTATTTATCTGTCTGTCTATCTACTTCCCTATCTATCTTTCTACTTCTCTATTTATTCGTCTATCTGTATGTCTGTCTATGTATTATTTTTTTTCTTCACGTTAAATTTCGATACAGTCGGAATCTACACTATCTGGAAGATATTTTTGTGAAAATTTCAAGAAAATATGCGTTTTTCTGAAATTATGAAGGAAAAAAAAGTTGGTGGGGCACACTTGTGTAGGTATGCCATTCGGTTTTTGCTCTACTGGCATAATGACCCTCTCGAGATTCAAAAATTAATATATATATGTATTTTTAGACATAATTTTTTTTTATGTCATTTTATTTTTCAATGTTCTATAGTCAAAGTACAAAGAAACTTAGCTTTTCGACTGATTTCAAACGAAAGCCGAAACTCCATAACGTAACTTTCTCTTCGTCTGACAAATATTGGTTAGAATGGAGGTGAATTGTGTTGAGGTGGGAGGGTGCTAAAAGAGGTGTATATATATACGTGAGAGGGGGAGTAATGTGAGTAAGAACGGCAGATCGAGTGAGTTTTTGAGTGAGGGAAAACGTGTGTGTATGTGCGTGAGAGAGAGAGAGAAGTGTGAATGAGTGAAAGAGAGCGAGTGAGTAAAAGCGGGAGT
>NC_069006.1:24836369-24839098 GCF_001194135.2 Octopus bimaculoides
GAGAGAGAGAGAGAGAGAGAGAAGTGTGAATGAGTGAAAGAGAGCGAGTGAGTAAAAGCGGGAGTTTGTGTGTGAGAGAGAGAGAGAGAGAGAAACAGATACATATCTATTGGAGGAAGGGGAGGAGAAAGCCAATGAATGTGAGTGAGGTGTATGAGTGGAGGAGGAGTCAACAATAATACTGTTAATTTCGCAAATTATGAAGTGATTTCTCGGCCAGGACTACTACTACTACTACTAACAACAACAACAACCACATCCTGTATCCTCCCATCATCACCAAAGTTGCCTTCTTACCTCAACTTACCTGTGAGTATGTTTTAATATCGATCTGATAATCAATTAGATTATTACTTATTTGGACTTGGTTTGTTTTAATGTCAGTTTTATTATTATTATTGTTATTTTTCTTCACTTAATTCCCAAACTTTTCGCTAGTTTTCTCGTACTTAAGCCAATTACTTGGCTTTACGGCTATTATCTGGCGTGACATATATATATTGTATGTCTGTCTGTCTGTGTATATATATATATATATATATATATATATATATATATATATATATGTGTGTGTGTGTGTGTAGTGACATTGCTAGTTGAATGGTACTTGGTTCCGATTATTTTTTCCCCTGATTTTATTATTACTTACGTTTTATTCGAAATCTGCATATATATATTGTAAAATCGATACGGTAGTGTTTACTGACTTTTTGACTGAAACTTCGAAGTTACTGTCAATACTAATCTTGGTAAAGAATAAAGCGGTCTTTATAAATATGTACTCCACGAAATGTAGAGTAATCCTTCAGTTTAATGCAAGATTATTTTAATTATAACCAAGAACAAACGTTTATATAAATGTGTGTGTTTTCTATTATTAGAGCGAAGGAAATGTTCTTTATTAGCAACGCACCTTTTTTTCTTTTTTATTAAAGCTGAATTACTGATTACATTTACACTAATTAATGTTGGGAGAGATCACCTTAATTTGCAATAGAAATACTTTTTAAAAAATGAAAGTAATAAGAAATGTTTTAAGACCCCCAAATGTTGAAAAAGTTAATATTATATTGGAAGAAATACACACACACATTTGTTTCCAAACTTAATTTCTTGGTGGGTGGGGAAAAATTGTTTGGGACAGAAGAAGGAAAAAGTGGAGAGGAGGGGTCACTCTTGGGTTTGTTTGATTTTCACACATGCACGATAAAGAAAACTATATCTTAACAACTTATAAATATTTTCCACCCTGAACAATATCTATTTCCACACTACATGTACTTTGGACGTTGGGTTTTGTGGTCGTTTTCTTCTTTAAAAGCTTCGTTGTCGTGACAATTAAAAGTTAAAGAATTTTAAAAGAAACGCGGAAGAAGAATCGCGATGGAGTGTTTGTTCTTCCTCATTTAAGAAATGCATGATTGTCACACAATTCCACCTCAGCCATGTCTTCATACAGTCACACACACACATACCCAACTGTACTTTATGTAAGCCTGTGTTCAATATACCCGGCGTTCGATATACCCAGCCAAATCGGGAACAACCTTGGTATTTAATATAAGTAACAATACAGTTATAAGTACCACCAAGGTACCACAAAACTTACCGAATGTAGAAATATATTAATGTACCCCGAAATTATATAAAACAACACGTGTACACACCCACCTATACTTCGTGTAAGCTTATGCTCGGTATAACCGGCGTGGATAACCAGTCAAGTTGTGGGTCACCCTGGTAATAATTTATATAACACTACAATTATAAGCGGTTTTACGTTTGCCACAATATATACCACCAGGGTGCCACCAAACTTATTGAATATAAAAAGCTGTTTTTCCTGAGATATATATTAAACAACACGCTATACAACATACGCAGACGTCTGTACTTCGTGCAAGTTTGTGCTCCATATAAACAGGCGTAGACGATAGCCAACCAAGTCGGAGGCCAGCTTAGTATTTAATATATATGTAAATAATACAGTATTAAATATTATCGGAGTATTACAAACTATACTGAATGTAGGAAGCTGTTTTCACTGATATATACATGTGCATGGGTTAGACAACATACTGTTACACAAACGCACAATCGTACCTACCGCTTATAATATTGTTTTTTTCTATAATTCAAGGCCGCATTATAGACTGCATTGTAGGCCCCCGGGAAAATCAATGCACTAGGACCTATAGTATTTATTTATTGATAATAGCAAGCAACAACAGACATACATACATTAGAGTCGGGTCCCTACACTCATGAGATCCAGCGGGTAACAGTCCAGTGTACCCCTACCTTGAAATGGCACTGCTAATTCGGTATTTTTTCACAATAATGATTTTAAATCTTGGCACAAGGCTAGCAATTACGGTGGGTGGGGTAAGTCGATTACATCGACCCCAGTGTTCAACTGGTACTTATTTTATCGATCCCGAAAGGATAAGAAGCAAAGTCGACCTCGGCTGCATTTGAACTCAGAACGTAAAGACAAACGAAATACCGCTAAGCATTTTGTCGGGCCAGCAAACGGTTTTACCCAGGACCCCTACTAAATACCAGACTGATCGCATCCCATATTTTTATGGTGGCGACCTTGTTATTTAAAAATCGATGTGGTTTATAGTGTATGATGCAAAGTAAGGGATTTGTACATATAGTTTCTCAACAAACCGGGTTCGCGACCCGGCATCCTTATATTCATGTTAGCTGCCGATAATCGCTTA
>NC_069006.1:24839392-24841181 GCF_001194135.2 Octopus bimaculoides
ATATATATATATATATATATACAGAGAGAGAGAGAGAGATAATCGGCAGAAGTTGCAAAGTGCTTCAAAGACCGAGTTTCATGTATGGCACTTACCAACTTCACAACTTCTGCCGATTAGAAAAGTCTGTCTATCTATCTGTTTGTGTGTGTATTGAGTTCTGTTTATCTTGTTTTCTACCAGACCTTCATGCACACGCGTATAAACAATAAGAGCCGCTTGTTCCCGAGCACGCCGACAATATTGTTATATTCTCTGCTTGATCTTATCGACCAATTATTATTATCGGGAATGTCCCGTCGCAAAGTGATTACAATAAGCGACTAGCACTGTGCGTATGCGTATGCGTGTGTGTGTGTGTGTGTGCCGTGATTTTAGAGTAAGTAATTTAGAAATTTTCTCCATCGAAGAAAAGCAATATTCTTTTACCTAAAAAGGAAACAGGACGAATTAATTAGAATTTGGGAGGTTTAGTCAAAGACAAACAAATTTATCCAAATAATTTTATTTCCAAATTAATCATCCAGACGGGGGACTATGCTGGAATGTTGTGCGTACGTTTCTACCTGCGATGAAACTATGTCTGAATAAAATATATAAAATAAAATAAATTAGACATATTTTCTTTAATATATATTTTTTCTTCTCTACTCTACCGTCCGCCCATTGTAAACTTGTCTAAAGGTGCGTTTTTTTTTCTTCTAGTTGTCACACAAGCTCTAAGAATTACGAACTACCGGCTACATAATTGATAAAACGCACATGAAAAGGTGTGTGTGTATATGTAGGTGAGCCTGTATGTGTGTGTAAATGTGTATGTGTATACTTATATAGAGACAGACAGGCAGACTGACTGATAGAGCTATTGTTATAATAATCACTCCACAGGTTTACATTCCAATACTAACAACCAACCAGCCAACTACAGCAATTATTCTTCGTGTAAGAACACGTTTATTTTCATTTCTTGTCCAACATATGACCTCATGGGCGATGCCAGAGGTAACCCCCCCCCACCTCCAGTAAGCTTCTTCAACGACCCAGTTTCGATTCTAGCAAGGCTGTTCGCACTCTTTTCTTCACTTACACATTTCTTTTAGCTTATTCGTGTAATATATACGAATGCCAATACATTCCATTATCCTTCTTTTTATGTTCTCAACTGTTGTGTTTCCATAAGAAAGCAATTTTGGCGAGACAGACAGACAGACAGATGCCTTGAAGTAACCAATCGCGTTGCAGCTTCCCGTCGCTTGACTTTTACGTGTCTGGATGCGGGTATGGGTGCGCGGTTATGCGGTTCGTTTCTGAAACACTTGGTTCCGGGTTCGATTTTCTCTGTGCCGTAGTACCTCGAGTAACTGTCTTCTATTGACTAAAGTTTCAGATTGATCGAAGCTTCCTTTGGAATTATTATCACCACCATCACCATCATACATCTGTTTTCCATGCTGGCGTAAGTTTGACGGTTTGACGGGAGCTGGAGAGCTGTCCAGACTCCGGTTGTCTGCTTTGGCATGGCTTTCTACAGCTGGGTGCCCTTCCTAATGCCGACCACTTCACAGAGAGTATTCGGTGCTTTATATGTGCCACTGGCATGGGTGCATTTACGCAGCACAGCTCCAGCTGGTAAAGTTAGCTGTAACTAACTCCCCTTCACACACTCGGAGTGTTTACTCTAACTAGCGAAGTTAGCAGCAGTGACTACCTCTCCTTCATACATACCTACACACCTTCCTTTACTCTCCCTCCCTCTCTCTCTCTCCCTCCCTCTCTCTCTCTCCCTCCC
>NC_069006.1:24841703-24845841 GCF_001194135.2 Octopus bimaculoides
TCTCTCTCTCTCTCTCTCTCTCTCTCTCTCTTAATGGCTTATTCCATCCAGCAGAGTAAATATCCACTCAACTCCTCTCACTTGTCCAACCACTTTGGTCGGTTTCGTCAGCTGCAACTTCTTTTCTCATTTCACTAAACATCGTTAAGTTATGCACGTGTCTTTGTAGTTCCCTGTGTGTGTGTGTGTGTGTGTGATGGGGTCGGATTAGTGTGTAATCTGTGTTTTTCTGTAATTATAATTAAGGAGTGTGAGTGTTTGTGTGTGTGTGTGTGTGTGTGTGTGAGTGTTTGTATATTGTGTCAGTGTGTTTGTGTATTTGTATGTTGCATGCACGCACGTGTGTGTGCATTAGTATGTCGTGTGTGTGTGTGTATGTCATGTGTATATATGTTGTGTGTGTGTGTATGTGTGTATGATGAACATTTGTGATTTGACTGCAAAAGTAGTCAATTTGTTTGACTAAAACCCTTCCAGGCAGTGCCCCAGCATGGCCACAGTCCAGTGAGGGAAACAAGTAAATGTTGTTCAGGTTTTGCTGTGTGGTTAAGAAGTTCTCTTTGCAATTCCTTGGCTGCAGGTTCAATCCTACTGTACAGAACCTTAACACTTGGGGCAACCAAGGCCTTCTGAATGGATTTGGTCGATGGAAACAGAAAGATGTTTGTTGTGTGCGCGTGTGTGTGTGTGTGACCTTGTTTTAACATGACAGGAAATTTATAAACAAGTGTTACTATCGTACAAGCAGTCTTGTTCATTAAAATGTCACATAAAAAATGTCACATAAAAAATGTCATATTTTGTGTGTGCATGTGTATATATGTGTATGTGTATATATATATGTGTGTGTATGTATCAGATTGTAATGAAAGTTCTGTCTGTTTTTTAAGGCTCAATAAAACAATCCAAAAAAACAATATCCCATGTATTTAATTGTTAATATAGTCACAGTTCTTTTCAATGACCTCTTTCCAGCTGTCAATGAGATTTTTAATATCACATTCATAACATTCCCTAGGGTTAGAAGTGAAAAAGGAAATTAACTCTTTTATGACTTCTGCTCTTGAAGCAAGTCTTAATCCACTCAAATGATTTTGTAATCCTCTAAAGAGATGGTAATCTGTAGGTGCAAGATCTAGAGAATATGGTGGATGATGCATATTCTTTTGATTGACCCTGCAGGCCAGAGTCCCTGTTTCTGAATAGTGAAAACCATCTCCTACATGTTCTTTCAGTCTCTACACCAGTAGTTCCCAACCTTTTTATTTTGAATGAGTTCCCTCATGGACCCCTTTTAATATGCTTATCCTTCTCTGTGTATATATATATATATATATATATATATATATATATACACACACACACACACACACACACACACACACACACACACACACACACACACACACACACACACACACACACACACACACACACACACACACATATATGTAAGTACAGGTCTGTGTATGGGTGTCAATATCGTTATGATGACGAGTATGAATGCAAACAGTAAATCTAATCTCTGCTTTTGCAAACACAGCAGACATATCTGATTTGATTGTTGTTGTCTTGTACATTGTACTGTAGCAAAGTTTTGGGTGTGTATGTTTAGCATGGCTTTGTGTTGTGTAAATGGGTGTTACAAGATAAATAAGCTCTCTTTCTCTCTCTCTCTCTCTCTCTCTCTCTCTCTCTCTCTCTTTCCCTCTTATGGAGATAGCCATATATCTTCCTCTACTGCAAGACATTTATTTCTGTCCCTCTAACCAGTCATCACCTGACACAATGTCACCTTCCTCAATACTACTCACTCTATCAACCGAGGCATGAGGGTCTTGTTTTACAAGTTATGTAGTGACCTTGCTGGTACTGGTGCACCTGAAAAGCACCCAGTACACTCTATAAAGTGATAGGTGTTAGAAAGGGGATTTTAGAGCTATAGAAATCATGATAAAGAAGACAATTTGAGCCTGGTACAGCTTCTAGCCTGGCCACCACCTATCAAACTGTCCAACCCAAGTCAGCGAAGAAAATAGATTTTAAATGATGATGATGGTAAAAAGCACCCATGCTGGTGCTACATAAGCAGTGCTTGTGCTAGTGCCAGTAAAAAAGTACCTGTGCTGGTGCCACATAAAAAGCACTTGTGCTGGTGCTACATAAGCAGTGCTTGTGTTAGTGCCATGGAAATAAGCACCTGTGCAGGTGTCACATGAAAGCACCTGTGCAGGTGCCACATGAAAAGCACCTGCTCCATTGTAGGGTAGGTGTGAAAGGTCGGATCTGGTTAGTTTGAACACAAGACAAAATATTTGGATTGGATATGACTGGTTAAAATGCTAAAGGGTTTTTAAATCCGCTTTGGTTCACCACGACGGAAATTTCAATAAATGTTCTTTTTTGTTCTTCTTCCCAGATAAATGAACTGACAGAGAAAAAGTGTGAAATTGAAAGAAAAATCCATTTATTAACAGAAGAAAGGGATTCTTATGCTTGTAGCTTGGAAGAATCTCAAGAGAGAATTTTGATGCTAGAGAAGCAGAAACTAGAACAAGAATTACATGTAAGCAATGATATATCTTCATATTCTACAGACTGTTAGGATGTTCAGCTCATGATCATAGGTTCAATTCCTGGCAGTGCTTTGTGTCCCTGAGAAAAACACTGTTGTAAAGCAGTCTTTTGCCACTGTTGTATCTGTCTTTTGACGACAGTTGTCGCTCTGACACTTATTCTTATATTCCGAAGTCTTCAATGGAATGGTTCTACATGGCACTGTACGATGCCCAACTCGTACAGTGTTATTATCCAGTTCTATATTTAAGAGATGAGGAATTATGTACATTATTTACATTTGACGGATATTTATCCTAATCTTGTTTGTTGTTAACACCTTCATCAGGTGTCTTGGGGAAAGAAGCTTCCCAAGGTGCCACACAGTGGGACAAGGTTGTAAAGCAAGTTTCTTAACCCTACAGCTTGCCTTCAATGATAGAAATGTTTTTTGTTTTTTTTTATATTTTTCAATAAAATATTTCTAAATAAATTTTAAATTTAAATAAACTTTCAAATGTCTCGATTTAATTGAGTTTAAAAACAAAAATAATTATATAATTTTTTTTTTCTTTTTTTATCAAAAACAAAATCCCATTCAGATCCGTAACCAAGGTCGAGAAATCTACGAACTTCAGGAGGTGAACCACCAACTCCAGGCCCAGATCGACAATTTGTCTCAACGAACATCATACGGAAACACAGGTCCACCCAGTCAAACCCTCTTCAATGAACTATCGGGTCTTTCAGTCGACAGTGACAAAGAACCAGCTGTCCTATCGGTGCAGGTAGGAACCAGATTTCTATCATTAGATTCCCCGTCTCTTGTTGTTGTTGATATTGTTTAGCAGGGCCTGTTCAAGCTATCTTATGGTGAAGCCATTCCAATCATGACCATCCAGCGTTTTTGTTTCTTTATTTACAGCTTCATATATTCGCGACTACATTATCTGCTGTTTCCCTTTTTTTCTTCTCGTAAACCCTTTCGATATCAACTCACTAGGGACCACCCCTGGTCCTGAGATATTCACTTCCCATTTTAGAGTGAGCTAAATTTAAACCTTCCCTCAAAATTCCATGTTAATTTACATTCCAAATACCAATTTAATAATGGCAAAGTTATTTCACTAATCATCATCATCATCATCATCAAGTGTTTTAAATGTGGGTTTTGTCCCAGTTAACGGGGGTGGCTGGATCTACCTCAATGCCATAGTAACTACCCTCACACCATCTCACCTAGTTTTGGGCGTCCTCCATTATTCTGAAGAAACAAAAGCAGTTTGGCAAAAGTGACCGATAGAATAAATACTAGGCTTACAAAGAATAAGTCCTGGGGTCGATTTGTTTGACTAAAGGAGGTGCTCCAGCATGGCCGCAGTCAAATGCCTGAAACAAGTAAAAGAATAAAAGAATAAAAGAATAAAAGAATGCACTCAACTAAAAAAGTGTTGAGTTTAATGTTAAATTGTTTTTGTAACTTGACATAAAAGCAACCTCACACACACACACTAACACATGTGCACACGCTCTTGCACACACACACACAACCATACACACTCACGCATACACAGCCACACAC
>NC_069006.1:24846701-24861268 GCF_001194135.2 Octopus bimaculoides
TACTGTTGTAACTTGATTCAACCATTAAAACTGTTTAGTCTTGGGTCATTTATTTCACCACTTCTCATTGCAAGATAATCCATTATTCTGTATGTCTAACATAAGTGTGTGTGTGTGTGTGTGTGTGTGTGTGCATGTATCCTTGTCTGTGTGTCCTGAGTCTTGTGCAGGTTTCAAGTTTACATTAACTCTGTTGGTGGAACAGATTTACAGATTTAAGTAAAAATGTTCTCCCCCCCTCCCACTCATTTTAACTTCTCTCTCTTTCTTCCTTCTTTCCCTGATACCACTTCTCTCTCTCTCTCCTTCACTCCTTCCCTTTCTCTTCCCCTCCCCTCCCCTCTCTCTCTCTCTCAAACGTTTCTGAAAATATTTTCACTGAGTCACAGATCTGTGGATGTTTATTTAATATATTTGATAATGGGGAAATGAAACTGAGGAATTTCTCCTCCTCCTTTCCACTTCCCTTTCAATACCTTGTCATTATTATCACAGCCAACTCACTTGCACCACCACCATCATCATCACCATTGTCATCACTGTCATTCAACACCCATGTACCATGCTGGCATGGGTTGGGACAGTTTGACAGGATCTGATGAGTTCAAGGACTGCATTGTGCTCCTGCGTCAGCTTTGGCATGGTTTCTATGGCCGTTTGCCTTTCCTAATGCCAACCATTTTATGGAGCATACTGAGTGCGTTTTCTTGTTTCTTTTCGTGGCACCAGCACTAGTGAGGTTGCCATTGCAACTCATGTGACTGTGAACCCTGAGGGAAGCAGGATCGGTTTTATACTAAGGGATGAGGGCCTAAAATGTGAAAGGAGTGGGACTGAGCAGGTTCTTGTAAAAGAACTGCATGGTTACTCAGATTTACAGCTTAAGGGATTTTTTTTCTTTTTCTTTTTTTCCATGGAAGATATTTCCCATGATTAAAGATATTGCATTTGTGATCATCTCTTTTTCCCCCTTTATTTATTTATTTGTCTTGCAAGCAATGGACTACATCAACCAATGTGTCCTTTTTCAGACAATAGACTGTGGTATGACATAGATTTGGCTGCTATTTCTAACAGGTCCAGTGACCACATAAAGGTTTCCTCATTGGCTTCAATTAATTGTGCTCTTACATGTTATGTCAAGGGTTGAGGGTCCAAAATTTCTTGATTGTCAGATTCAAAAATTTTAAATTTCATAAGGGGCACAGGAACCCCTTCAGAGTTTCAGAAAATACAGGACAGTCTGAAGTGGCAAAAAAAAGACAAACAAATAACAAAAAAAAACAACAATAAAACTCATGAAATAGGATTTGAGTGCCTTGGGAGATGCGGGTTCCAATGTCATCAATGAAAAAAACAAAAAATAAATGGGGTCTATTATCAGTGGCAAAAAATTTTTAAAAAAAGGGTCTGCTATCAATAAAAAGTAAAAAATGATCTGTTATCAATGAAGCAAAATTTTAAAAACCCTTGTGTTATCTCTGCCACCTTCCCTATTTTGTAAAATATTTTGGTGTCATTTCTGTGAAATATTTGGTTCAGGTTTTTTTTGACTGATAACAAATTATTGATGCAGTTTTCTGATCTGTCTACTGTAAATTATTTGTATTGTTGTCTTAACTATTTTTTGCAAATAACTGGTGCAGTTTTTATAAGTGATAAAAAAAAACAACTTTATCAATGCAGTTTTCATAGACTTTTTTAAATAATAGTGAAAGTCTTCATAACTGCTTTTTTTTTAAAATTAAAATTATTGATGCAGTTTTCGTAGCTGATTTTGTAAATTATTGGTGGAATTTTCTTCCCTGTTTGCTGTAAAACATTTACAGTTATCATAACTGTTTTTGTGAATTATTGTTGCAGTTTTCATAACTGTCTTTTTTTTTTTCAAAATAAGTTATTGGTGCAGTTTTCTGAACTGTTTAACTTGGTATTATGTATAGTAATTTGTTATTGATATTTTATAATCATTTATAATCTTCACACTTTATTTTGAATTAATTTTTATTCATTTGGTCTTCCCAAGCTGGTAATTGAATAAAAACCAATGCTTTTCAATTAAAAAAAAAATATATATCAAGCATTAACTATGAATATTTGTGTTTCCAATATGCAATGTGTTTAGACTGTTTAAGTAGTTATGTTTTTCCTGTTAGCTTACACACACACACACACACACACACATATAAATATATATCAATGGTTTCATTGTGTGGCAATATATGTATGCATTCAGGAAAACTTGTACATATGCATAAATATATTCACAGCCATCCATACAAACCATACATACACTACATACCTGTATACCATCACAAAAGCACATGTATATTATATACATACGCTTACATGTATAGACAGATATAGTTATATATATATATATAGAGAGAGATACATACATACATGTACATACATAATTTCTACATATTTTTGTGATTTTTCTTGTAACATTTATAAAATATATCTTAATATCCAGGCCTACATTGAAATATTAAGTGATATATAAGTCCAGGCTTCTTTACCAAACCATAACATTTTCTGTCAAGGCATCATATTTTTTTTTAAAAGAATTTCTTTCTGGTTGAGTTTGAGTTTAAGACAGGCCGTACAAATCGAGGTATCTTTGAGAGGCAGCAGATGACAGTACTTACGTACAAACCAATCTCATAGACCAAGAAGAATAGCGCTAAAGGTACTGTTTGCTTTCTTAGTTCACATACCCTGTCGTTAAGTAGTTTCTAGAACTCTCCACCACCCATTCCTTAGAGTAGCCGAGACCAGAAACAAGCCAAGCCATATATTTTCCTCGAAATGTTAACAAACTGACCAAATTCTATGTAAAAACTATTGACCTGTACTTGGGGTCACTTTCGATGATTCAATGTTATAATACAGGGTGCAGGAGTGGCTGTGTGGTGAGAATCTTGCTTCTCAACCACATGGTTCTGGGTTCAGTCCCACTGTGTGGCACCTTGAGCAAGTGTGTTCTGCTATAGCCTTGAGCTGACCAAAGCCTTGTGAGTGGATTTGGTAGACAGAAAACTGGAAGAAGCCCGTCATATATATATATGTGTGTGTGTGTGTGTGTGTATTTGTGTGTCATCTACCCTGTTATTGTCTTATAATTAATTATAATTTCCATCCAAACACTAGCACCATTGGAACACATTTATTCATATATTTCTGTTTATAAATTTGAGGTATTTTTATTCTTTCTTTTTTTTTTTTGTTGGTGTTTTAATTATTGACAAACATCTTTTGGCAACCAATATTTTCATTGTATTGTTTTAGGCAAAAAATTACCCAATTTAATACTAACCTACCTTCCCTCAAAATTTCAGATTAATTTATGTTCCAAAAATCAGTTTAATAATGACAAAATTTATTTTAGTAAATTCTTCATTATTTTCAAAATTAATTGAAACAAAAACAGTGTATTTCAGCTGATATATGGTAACAAAAATGTTAAAGTGATCTAAATTAAAACCTTCCCCAAAAATTTCTTGTTAACTTATGTTCTAAACACTAGCTTACTAAAGACAAAATTCGTTACCTGAATATTTTTGAATTTTTTAACCTCTCTCTGGTCCAGGATTTATTTCAGCTTCCATAATCTTCTTTCTTCAGATTGTCTTGTCTCTCTCATTCACATTAATCTTTAATATTTATAGATGTATATAAAAGTCAAGCTAAGTAAAATCGCTGACATTTTTGTAACATTTCTACTAATTTTTCAGCTTTTATTTTTCTTCTTTTGTTTTCGAGAGAATTAATGATGCCTTCTACACAACAAAGAACCCTAAATATTTTGCTGTATTTTCCAGTCGGAAGCATTGACCAGTTTGACCCCACAATCAATGATGATGATGGATATGACATTCGAGGATGACATTGAGTGTGATGACGAATGTTCTCCGATTCCTCTGGCAAATTCCACAATGTCAACACATTTTAATCAGATCGGAACACACTGCAACCTTTCCGAGGAGGTATGTATAATCTACATGCAGTTGTTGTTGTTGTTGTTGTTAATTTTCTTTTGTTTCTTGTGTTTCATTCATTGTACTGTGGCCATACTGGGGCATCGCCATGAAGGGTTTTAGTCAAGCAGATTGATCCCAGTGCTTAGTTTTTTAAAGTCAGGTGCTTAAACTCTCGGTCTCTTTTAACAAACGACTAAACTACAGGGATATAAACAAACCAACAGCTGGTTGTCAAGCAGTGGTGGGACAAACACAATGACTCACACATACATACATACATACATGTTTCAGGTATGGCTGTATGGTAAGAAGCTTTCTTCCCGATCACATGGTTCTGGGTTCAGTCCCACTGCATGGCACCTTGGCTAAGCGTCTTCTATTATACCTTTGTGAGTGGATTTGGAAGATGGAAACTGAAAGAAGCCCATCATATATACAATTATCTGTGTGTATGGATTTGTGTCTATTTATCCTCCACCACCACTTGACCGTTGTTGGTTTGTTTACATCCCTGTAAGTTAGTGGTTCAACAAGAGACCAACAGAATAAATACCAGGCTTAAAAAAGAAAATGATAAGCATTGGCGTCGATTCATTTAACTAAAATTCTCTGAGGCAGTGCCCCAGCATGGCCACAAACTGAGACAAGTAAAAGATACAAAAGATGGGATTTTAAAATTTGTTTTCAATGAAGTATATCAAAGTAATTTTAAAACTTTATTAATTTTTAATGATATTTTGGAGCCAAGGTTGATATGCTTAAACATTAATTAGCAGAAGTAATGGGTTAATTGCTTGCACATCATCATCTAATAAAAAAAAAAAGAAGAAAACAAAATTTGGCTTTCTACCAAAATAAACAATCATTATTGAATTCTTTGAAATGTTTCTCTGCAAAGAAACACAAAGCCAAAATTGTATTTTCTTATATTTCTTTCTTCATTGTCATCGCCTTTAACAATATTTCAATTCCACCCACCCCCTCTCTCTCTCATACACACACACGCACTTACATATACGTTGTCTATAAATTTTACTCCTGTGAGTCACTGGTTTAACATGGTTATTTTCATAATACTTCCTCAGAAAAAGCTCACTTCTATCTACATTTTAATACAAGGCAGTGAGCTGGCAAATCCTTTCACAGGCCGGGCAAAATGCTTAGTGGTATTTCGTTGGTCATTACAGTCAGAGTTCAAATTCCACCGAGGGCGACTTTGTTTTTCATCCTTTCAGGGTTGATAAAATAAGTACCAGTGGCATACTGGGATCAATGTAATATGACTCAGACTACACTGTACCTGTAGTAATAAATAGCACACTGTATAAGGGGGCGGGGGTGCTGAAAAGTTCCTGGCTTTAAGGGTATCGCGAAAGGCCTGGCTGGAGGCCCAACCTTCTGAGATCTTTTACAGGGCTTAGAAAAACTGAAGGACCCCTGCAATAAATGTGTGAATCTGAGATGGGGATATGTTGAATAAAATTATAATTAACTGATCCTCCTGTGTTTTCTTTTATCCAAAATCAGGAACTTTTTAGCACACACACCCATACATGTCGTAGTAGTAGTAGTAGTAGTGGTAGTAGTAGCAGTAGATAGCATGCTGTATATGTAGTAGTACATACCATACTGTACACTGTATTGTAGTGATAAAGCTGAGGAATCAGACATGTGGATCTAAGAAAAAAAGATTGAAAACCATTTTAGTATTCCAATTTGGAAAGCTTGTTAAATCGCTTAATAGTGTGTTTATTTTGATTGAGGTATCAGGAGGAGGGGTGGGGTGGGGGCAGGCATTTCTTTTGGAACTTAACTGAACTTAATGGATGGAATTTATAGAATTTAATGCCAAGAATGTTGCTTAAGTAAATTTAAAGTTTTTCATGGCTCCAGAGCACTGTTGCTACCCCTGCTAATAATAATAATAATGATAATAAAAATGGTTTCAAATTTTTCCACAAGGGCAGCAATTTTTGGGGTGGGGATGAGTCAACTACATCGACCCCAGTGTTCAACTGGTACTCATTTTATCAACCCCAAAAGCAAAATCGGCCTTGGAGGGAATTTGAACTCAGAAAGTAGAGACAGATGAAATACCATCTGCCAGTTTGCTGCCTTAGTAATAATAATAATCCTTTTTACTGTAGGCACAAGGCCTGAAATTTAGGGGAGGGGAATAGTCAATTATATTGACCCCAGTGTTTCACTGGTGCTTAATTTATCAACCCCAAAAAGATGAAAGGCAAAGTTGACAACGGAAGAATTTGAACTCAGAATGTAGCAGCAGACAGAATACTACTAAGCATTTCACCTGGCATGCTAACCATTCTGCCAAGTCGCCACCTTAATATTAATAATAATAATAATAATAAACTATTTCAATGTTTCTGTGTTCTGTATCTAAAAGTACACAAATATCACTTGACAGATCCCTTCCTGGATCTCTCACTAAGACGGATTCCTTCTCATTACTTTCCTGTTCCTTCACTGAAACAGAATAGTTTTTAGGGATTTTTTTTTTTGTTTTAATTATTTCTTTTTGTTTTGCTTTGTTTTCAGTTTCTAAATGAGATTGTCGAAGTATACAACCTCCTCTGTAAATTATGTACCAAACTTCGGACACAGAACCAGGCCAAAGCCATTAGCGATGGCAGTGACGTGGATTGTGTTGGCCCAGTCAAAGAGACTTGTAATTCTATCAATGACATAAAATCTGGCCAGCTACGATCGCTCCTACGTGAACTACAACAACTCATTCACAATCAAATATACTCAGCCAAACATAAAGTAAGTTGATTAGTTTCGTTAAATTTCATTCAAAGTTTGGTTGGTTGTGATTACAAATTAACCCCTTTACTGCAGAAATCAGGTATATCTACTCAAAAATTCATTACCTTTAACTGTGGAAATCAGTTTTATAAACCAGTCTGTCTTTTGTTGAGGAATGTTGTGCTCAAAACTATTTTTGGTTGAGATTATCAAGGCAATGAGACTTGCAGAAAATACTAATTCTATTTTAAGATAGATATTTAATATCATTCCTGGAATAAATAATTGTGAAATTTAATTTCACAGTTAACCCTTTTGATACCAACCTGGCTGAAACCACCTCTGGCTCTGTAGTACAAATGTCTTGTTTCCAAAAGTTCTTGATTAAAATCTTCCACCAAATCTTATTCACAATTTATGTTCCTAACACTAGCTTAATGATAACTAAGTTAGTTTACTAAATTCTTTGTTATATTTAAAAAGAATTGACGTCAAATGATATTTTATGCTAATTATTCTCCTTTTTTGACATATTAATCTCACCATCACTGCATGGACCATTGCATGAAACAAGTTCTTATTCATCACTGTTAACATCTCTATGATTCTTCTAATTTCTCACTTTGGTCCTCTGAAAATGTCATGTTTATTTTTATTTCTTATTCCTATATGTTGTGTTGTTGCCTCTTTTGGTATCAACCTGTCTGAGACTGCTCCTGGTTTTACGATACAAATTTACTGTTTTAAAGTTACCTAAATTAAAACCTTCCATCATAATTTCATATTAATTTATATTCCAAACTTCAGCTTAATTAATGACAGTCATTTTACTAAATTCTTTGTTATTTTCAAAATAATTGAAAAGCAATGCATTTCATCAGAAATACAGTAATGAAAAGGATTTGTGTGTGTTTGTGTGTCATTACATACAGTTTATCTTGTGAGTTTTAAGCCTGGCAGAACCTACCCTTCTCCAGATCTGGACACAGCTAATTTCTTAGGTAGAGAGGAATCTACCCCAGTATCAAATGGGTCCTTTACTTACTAACTTCAAAAGGAAGGACAAAGTTGACCATGCTGAGGTTTTGAGTTCAAGATCCAGAATAAGTACCACAAAGGAGTTTATCCAACATGCTAACAACTGGAACAAGATATATATTATATTCATCACCATGCTTATGCTTCCATGCAGTTGCTTTTATTAAAGAACCATCCTTCATTGTCAATTCTCAAATCTTCATGTTCTCTGTGCTTGAATATCTGGCATTATTGGTCTTAATAAGTTTCATTATTAATTCCTAAAATTTAGCAATAATCAGCCTTATAACTCCTCCACCCACATTGCTCCTGGATAAATCATGGAAGGTGAACTGGGGAGAGAGGGTGGTCTTGTGTGATCCCTTTTAGGAGCTGCCATGCTACAACAGTCTGAAACATATAAACTGATTTCATAGATGGAGCCATAACATAATTTCAACACTAAGGTCTATTCTAAGGTTGTCACTTTATTTCAGGAAACTTGGAACCGGTTATCTCTGAATGGAGATATTAGAAAAATGATAAAATTTTTTGATATAATGGTAAGCTTACCTGCACCGGAATGTCTGATTTATTGTTTTTTTTAGAGACCAGCATGTTTGATGGTTATTACAGCTTGCATAGTCACAGTTGTTTTTTGTGTGTTTCTCTGAGTGTTTGTATTGCATGTATATTGCATTAGTCTGTGTGTATATATATGTATATATATATATCTATATATATATATATATATATATACACACACATACACACATGTGCATACAATTTCAATAAATCATGAATTTATCTTGTATTTGAAATACATTTGTTCGTCATTTTTTGTCCCTATTCATGCCACTGGTCTGAGTCCATTTCTGTTTGTATATACACACAAAAACACACGTTATAAATACACACACACACACACACACACACACACACATTCACATGCTTTCACACAAAAGCTTGCATATGTCCTGTATGTTTATTTGAAAACCCTTCACTGTTGTGATATCTTGTAGTTTTACATTTCAGTCTTACGTTTCTTTACATTTCAGTTTAAAATTGACAGGGCTGAGATCCAATCCCTTCAGAGAAGGGATTAAGCATCATTGATCAGACACTTGCTGTGTTCCTTTTGATCAAACACTTACCATGTTACTATTGCTCAGACGCTTTCAGTGTTGCTATAGATCAGATACTCACAGTGTTGCCTTTGATCAGACACCGGTGTTGCTATTGATCAGACATAAGTGCAGCTATTGACCAGACACTTACAGTGTTGCTATTGATCAGTGATTCTGGATATTATACTTTGGTATTGTCCTGTGTGTTTCTTAATAATTTCCCCTCTCACTTCCTCTATGTTTCTTGTTGCTATTTTCTACTGTTCCTCATTGTTGTCTTTTCATGTTGCTTGTTGTTGATAACCTGCTCCCACTGTACATGTTGATAACTCCCCCTGTGCTTCATGTTGAACCTACCCCCATGTTTCTTGTTAACTACCCCCATGTCTTGTTGATAACTTCCCCTGTACTTTGTATTGATAACTACTCTTGTACATCATGTTTGATAACTCCCCATGTGTCTTGTTTATAACTCCCTCTGTATGTCTTGTATGGGAAGTACAACTTCCCTTGTACTTTGCACTGATAACTCCCTTTGTATGTCCCGTTGATAAATCTGTCTTGCTATTTATGTTGTGTTGTTAAGCCCCTGTGTTTGTTGCTAAAATCCTTCTCCCTTGTTCCTTGTCCGCAACCCAACCCCTGCTCTCCCTCTGGTAACACTTCATGTTTCTTGTTGCTGACTGCTCACTATCAAGTTTCTTTTGTTTTTTTTTTGGACAATTGTCTTTCACTGTAGAGGATAACTGATGCTGTTTGTTTGTTGACAGTTCTTTTAAATTGTTATTTTACAACTGCCATACTATTATCATACATCCACTGCTTTTGTTTGAGTTAATTTTAATATAGGGTTCTGGGTTCAGTCCCACTGCGTGGCACCTTGGGCAAGTGTCTTCTACTATAGTCTCGGGCCGACCAAAGCCTTGTGAGTGGATTTGGTAGATGGAAACTGAAAGAAGCCCGTCGTATATATGTATATATATATATATGTATGTTTGTGTGTATGTGTTTGTCCCCCAGCATCGCTTGACAACTGTTGCTGGTGTGTTTACGTCCCCGTAACTTAGCAGTTCGGCTAAAGAGACCGATAGAATAAGTACTAGGCTTCCAAAGAATAAGTCCTGGGGTCAATTAGCTCGACTAAAAGGCGGTGCTCCAGCATGGCCTCAGTCAAATGACTGAAACAAGTAAAAGAGTAAAAGAGTATAGTAACAAAAGAGTTAAAGTGATCTAAATTAAAACCTCCCATCGAAATTCCATCTTAATCTCTGTATCTTCATTATTTTGAAATTAATTGAAACCCAAAACAGTGCATTTCAACAGATATATATGCTAATAAAATGGTTAATGACTCCGTTCTTTTCCTTTTCTTCCACCATCCATTAGGATGGGAGCAAAGCTGCTGATGGTGAATCGCGGAATGCAGATGAAGTGAGAAAAGTCACGTTAATGGCTGAACAGATCCACGATTTACATGTTGAACTGAATGGTGTTCGGACACATGTTTCTGGGTTGCATGCTGATTTGCAGTTGCGGGATCAGCAACTGCAGCAAAAAGCCACAGAAGTTTCTGAACGTAACACTAAGGTAAGTCTATCTTTGTTAATCTAATGTTTCTCAACCCTTTCTTTTTCTCTATGGACCTCTTTTGATTCCTGTTTTACTCAGGTGGACCCACTTAACCATTCAATGTTTAAAAAACCCTGAAGTTTTTTTTTTTTTTGGACAATTGTCTTTCACTGTAGAGGAAAACTGTTGTTATTTGTTTGTTGACAGTTCTTTTAAATTATTATTTTACAATTGCCGTACTGTTATCATACATATATATCACTACTGATGTTCCATAGATAATGATGTTGCTAACTCACACATGTAGCCATCATTGACAGCTTAGAGACATGGCTTCTATCAGAAACTCCCACATGTAGCCACTATCAGTAACTTCCACATACAGTTACTATCAATAACTTTAACATATATACACTATCAGTAACTTCTATATATGGCTACTGTCATTAACTTCCACTAGAAACCGTTACGGGTTAGCAACAGGAAGGACATTCAACTATAAGACAATGGTTTCATAATATGTATTCAGCTGACCCATGCTGGTATGGAAGGACTGATGTTAAAAAAATGAACCAAATATATTTTGGTCTTGAAATATATCTTAATACTTTAATCCATTGTTGTATTTAAAATATTAAAACTGTTTGTCTTTTCTTTTTACTGTTTAGATTGACAGCCAACAAGAAGAGCTGTTTAAACTCCGTGCATATTGTGATAGCTTAGAAGACAAAGCTTTAGGTGATCTCTCAAGGGATGAAGTCCTAGAGCAAGCAAGACGAGACAGAAATGAGGCCATGGAGATGTAAGTTTTTGTTTTTAACTTTCGCATGCCCAGCTGGGTGTAGGCACTGGAAGGTCACTATGGTGATGACGATGATGATGACGACGACTTATTTCTTAGGTCTGGAGTAAGGGGACAATGCGCATGGTCTTTGCAGGTAGTCTTAGACCATTGACATTGATGCCATTAACCATTTTGATACCAACCCACATGGGGATCTCACTAGGGCTGGTGCCACGTGAAAAGCACCCAGTTCACTCTGTAAAGTGGTTTGGTATTAGGAAGGGCATCCAGCTGCAGAAACTATGAAACCATACCAACATGGGAGACAAACATTAAATGATGTTGGTAATAGGGGTGATGATGGTGGAGAGTGGTGGTAATGGTCTTGATGATGATGATGATGACAATGATGTTTGTTTTTGTTTTCTTTTCTTTCATGCAGGAAAGTTCAAATGGAGAAGGAATTATACCAAGCCAAGTCTGAAATAATGAGTCTAAACAACCAACTGATGGCTGCCATTCATCAGAAAGTTATGGTTTCTCAACAGAGAGATCAGTGGCAGGTGAGACGATAAATAAATGGTGTTCCACGATTAACTTTAACGACCCTTCCTAGCTGTGCACTAACGAAGATGTGAGGGTAACATTTTCTTCTGAAATTACTGCATCGTATTAATGAAACATTACACATACATACATGTAAACGCACACATACATACATACACATATACACACAAACACATACATATGCATGCATACATATACATACACACACACACATATATACATACATACATATACACACACATACATACATACACATATACACACAAGCACATACATATGCATGCATACATATACATACACACACACACATATATACATACACATACATACATACATGTACACACACATACGTACATACATACACATACATGAACATACATAAACACATGCATACATGCATTCATACACATACATACGTAGATGTACATCCATTAAATGCAACTAAGGCAATATTTAATTAAAACAGCCACCTATGTATCATACAGAATGCACACACATACAGTTGATAGGCCAGTTACTGCAGTATTTGTCCTGAAATAACATCTCTTATGGACTAGCGATGTTAAATTCACAATAAGTATCAGAGAGAGATGAATATAGTCCCAGCAGTGGCCAGTGAGAGCATCAGATGCATTTCAACCTTTTGGGGCCCTTTCTATGTTACAGGATTCATTAGAATTTGGACATATCAATAGGCAGAATGTCAGGTCTGGCTGGATACATAACACTGAACTCACAGCAAGGTAAAACCACCATTAGGTGCCATTTACTTGTTTCAGTCATTTGACTACAGCCATGCTGGGGCACTGCCTTAAAGGGTTTTAGTCAAACAAATTGGCCCCTGGACTTATTCTTTGTAAGCCCAGTACTTCTTCTATCAGTCTCTTTTGCTGAACAGCTAAGTTACGGGGACATAAATACACCAGTATTGGTTGTCAAGAGATAGCAGGAGGACAAACACAGACATACACACACACACACACACACATATATATATATATATATATATATATATATATATATATATATGTGTATATATATATATATGTGTGTGTGTGTGTGTGTGTATATATATATATATACACACACATACATGATGGGCTTCTTCCAGTTTCCGTCTACCAAATCCACTCAGGAGGCTTTGATCAGCCTTATGCTATAGCAGAAGCTACTCGCCCGAGGTGCCCATGAAATGGGACTGAACCAGGAATCATGTGGTTGGGAAGCAAGCTTCTTCCCACACAGCCACACGAAGCATGATAAAAATATTCAGAAAACCACACAAGAAAAACTTGTCTCTTGTATCAACACTGCACCAATTCTTGCTGCTTATTTCACCATTCCTTAACCATGCTTTTCCCTAACACTTAATAATACCAACACCAGCACTAATTGCCTTTTGCCAATTTACACACTTGTTTAACGTTGCACGTGATTTTACTGAGGTATCAACGTTTTTTGCATGTATATGCATGTGTATAATGTCTCCTGTTGATATCAGTCAGACTGGTGCCTTTATCTTGGTGGTTGCTTTCACTTCATTTCTTTGCTCTTTGACCCTTTGGCTTTTTTCACTTTCCCCTTCTTAAACCCCGTGTGTGTTACTCTCTCTTCTGCCACTGTCTTACCACAATGAACCTGCTCCTTCCATCATACCTTTTTTTCTCTTCTCAGAACCTCGTCTAATGTCAACACCTTTTCTCTTATTCTCTCTCTTTTATCTTTTACTTGTTTCAGTCATTAGACTGTGGCCATGCTGGGGTACTACCTTGAGGAATTTTAGTCGAATGAATCGACCCCAGTACTGTTTTTTTTTAAGCCTGGTACTTACTTTATCGGCTCTTTTGCTGAACCACTAAGTTATAGGGACATAAACACACCAACACCGGTTGTCAAGTTGTGAGCAGTGGGGGGACACACAACACATTGCCAGGAATTGAACTCATGAGCTGAATATCCTAACCACTAAGCCATATCTCTACACATATACTACTACTAGTAGTAGTAGTAGTAGGCATCTGTTGGTCTCGAAAGGCCATAGATCTGCACCCAAAGAAATCATGTCAGCTTCTGATGATAGTGCAGCATCTGTTGTGATTGTAGAGGCCCACACGGAAGTGCAAGTCATGCATACATCGACTGCATTTGAAGGAGCTCTCTACCGGCATCACTGGTTTGAACTTCTGTTGAGTGCGCCTTTCTTTGGTGGCAAGTTCCTGTTTTTCTTCCGCTCACTTCATCCCTTCTCACAGTATATGTCTCCAGTGTGGGCAATCATTTGCAAACTCCTCTCATCTCAGGATGTAAATTGGAAGTTGAAAACTCAAAAACTTAAGAAAAGCTCAAAAACGTTTGTTCGTTCGTTCGATCGTAAATACGTAATTACGTACGTTCTTTCGTTTGTTCGTTCATACGTACGTAATTACGTTCGTTCTTACTTTACGTACGTTCGTTCGTTCGATTGTACATACGTAATTACGTACGTACGTTCTTTTTTCGTTCATACGTATGTACGTACCTACGTAATTACGTACGTTCATTCTTTCTTTCGGTCGTTTGATCATTCGTTCGTTCTTTCGTGTATTCGTACGACCGTACATACGTTTGTTCGTTCGTGCGGTCGTTCGTTCGTTCGGTCGTACATACGTAATTACGTACGTACGTTCTTTCGTTCGTTCATACGTACGAACGTACCTACGTAATTACGTTCGTTCGTTCGTAATTACGTACGTTCATTCTTTCTTTCGGTCG
>NC_069006.1:24862552-24864127 GCF_001194135.2 Octopus bimaculoides
CCTTAATCTTAAGTGAGAACATTTTCTTTCAGCAATGGAGAAACTTTGGTACTCAATAACAGGAAAATATGTAAAATATTATAAATAAAATTATTCCAGTCAGCAGCAGAAACAATAATTTTTTTTTCTTCTCTAAAATAAACTGAAAATATATTAAAATATTAATTTTAAGCCTTATGTTTGATGAGCCGATGAGGATAACTGTTTATAATCATGTATTTTTTTCTCCTCTTTACTCTTGTTTGTCATGCTGGAGCACCGCCTTTAGTCGAGCAAATCGACCCCAGGACTTATTCTTTGTAAGCCTAGTACTTATTCTATAGGTCTCTTTTGCCAAACTGCTAAGTTACGGCTTTGGGCACGTTTTTGCGGCGCGAGGCACGCTGTTGCGTCGGCAGGTACAGATTTACGTTGTGGAGATTAATTATTCTCAATAAAGAAGGACAGAGAGAAGTGAAATTTACTTGATAACCATATCTCTGAAGGTCATATTGATTCTGACAGCCGGAAGTCTCTTGCGTTGGGGCAGTGAATGGTACCAATACACATTGGTCGGATAGTTCATCATTAAAAGACTTCCATGCTGTAGCTGTATCTTGATGGGGTCAATGTCCAGTTTTGGTGCCCCTTTCTTGCTCTGGCTGCCACGAGCACATTCATGACGGAACACAAAACCACGAGCTTGGCCAAGGGACAGCGATGCTATAGGACTGAGTCTCACAAGATCCTTCTCATCGTCTCTGTGTTCTCCCATGTGGTCATTTCCATCCTTGTATCTGAAGATTGATAAAAAGGGATTAGAAGAAAAGGACACAGGGAACGGGCAGTTAATCACAATGCCAAGACAGATTAACTCTTTAGCATTTAGCCCATCTATATCCAACCCAAATATTCTACTTGTTTTAGCATCTGAATGCTAAAGTGTTAATGTTAATGACATATATATCAAGATGTACATATATTAAGTATTCTCCCTGCTTTACGCTGGCTAGATCTGGCCTATCACACATACCCTACAGAGTAATTGTAAAAGTAAACAATCACATCATTGAACTCTCAAAGCTATGAGATAATCCATGATTAATCCAAAACAATATAATCAGATATAAGCATTACAGTAATCTGAAATGATAAAGGATTAAATGACGGTGAAGATGGTCTGACTGATCAGGACTGACTTGGGGTTAAACAATGACCCACAGACCAGGAACTGAAATCCTACAAACCAACAAAGGCAGCGAGCTGGCAGAATTGGTAGCACACTGGGCAAAATGCTTAGTGGTATTTCGCCTGTCTTTATGTTCTGAGTTCAAATTCTGCCAAGGTCGACTTTGCCTTTTATCCTTTCAGGGACGATAAATTAAGTACCAGTTGTGTACCGGGGACGATCTAATTGACTGGCCCCCTCCCCCAAAATTTCAGGCCTTGTGGCTAGAGTAGAAAAGAATATGTCTAATCCATTAGTGACCAACACTGCTGATGATAGGGAATGATGAAAATCAATGGCAGTTACCTGTTGATAAGGACAAAATTAAAGGAATGACCAGTGACTTGTGTAATTCTTTCTTTTATCTT
>NC_069006.1:24864354-24866953 GCF_001194135.2 Octopus bimaculoides
CATATATATATATATATATATTATCATCATCATCATTTAACGTCCACTTTCCATGCTGGCATGGGTTGGACGGTTTGACTGGAACTGGTAAGCTGGAGAGCTGCACCAGGCTCCAGTCCGATTTTCCAATCAAAAAGATCATTACAATTTCACATCGTTTCTTTCAGTTTCTGTCTACCAAATCCATTCACCAGGCTTTGGTCAGCCTGTGGCTATAACATAAGACACTTGCCCAAGGTGCCACACAATGGGACTGAACCTGGAACCATGTGGTTGGGAAGCAAGCTTCTTACCACTCATGCTCTTCAGTCCACTTTTCTATGTTTGCTGGGTGGCTGACGGAATTCAGTGAGGCAGATTTTCTTTTACTTGGATGTCTTTCCTGTAGCTAATCGACACCTGCAGCAAAGTACTCCTTGTGTAAACATGTCTGGTGCCAAGTCACACTCAATTATCGGAACAGAAATAGCCTGGGCTCAAAGCAGATTCTACAGACATGGTTCAACAAAAGCTAAGTGCTGCCTCATTCCCATTGTTCTTCCAGCACGCTGGGCACCAACTAGGAATTTCTGAGGACCTGTGCTAAAACTTATAGTGAGCTGGTGAAACAAGTACCGTGTGTTCAGTAGTTATCAAGATGCAGGAGTTCTATGGAGTTACCTTCTCTTGGCTGAGTTGAAAGACCTTGTCTGCCCCAAATCGTTGGGGCTGCCTGTGAATGACCTTCTGCAGGAAAATAAGTCAATATGAACACACGAAATTGCATTCTTACCTGTTTCCGTGGGATGTCATGCCATTTCCCAAAAACTTGGACCTGAGCTAAACGACCCGAGTTGTAGTTTAAAGTCTCTTCACATTCTCGAAGCAGTTTATCAGCCTCAGATTTACTGTACAACAACAGATAATCGCAGTCTAATTTCTCAGCTGTTATCTTCCTCCATATCAAAGGTGCTGTGAAAATAAATTAACAAATGTGTTAACGATATCAGTCATTTGGAATTTGGAGATTATATTCTTCAGATATCATCATCATTATTTTATCATCTTGAGGAAAATGAGCCACTTCCTTTTTCTGTGTGTTTTTTTTTTTTTTGCCTTGGAAGTTACTTGCAACTTCACGAGAACTAGTGCCACTTTAAAATGCATCCAGTACACACTGTAAGGGTGTTGGCATTAGGAAGGGCATCCAGCCAAAGAAAGCTTACCAAAGCTGACATTGAAGTTCTGCACAGCCCTGCAGCTCACCAGAACCTATCAAACTATCCAACCCATACCAGCATGGAAAATTAATGTTAAATGATGATGATGATAATATTAAAGCTTCATCCCAAATAATTGTTGCTGATTCTTAAGTCAGTTCTGCAAGAGCATGAGTAAACAGGGTGTGACAGGTTGATGTAGCTCTATTGGAATCTTCAGCCATGAGTGAGCTGTTGTTCTACCTTGGAAAAAGGTAGTATAGCAATACCAGAAGAGGTTAGAACTAGTATAAGCCTGCCTGAAGATTGAACATGTTTCAGTAGCGTTCTAAACATTAACCCCTTAGCATTTAAAAATGGCCATATCTGCAACAAATATTCTGTTTTGTGTTCAATCAAGCCAGACCTGGCTTTCTCACAATGTCGTTCTAAGAATAAAGTCACATCATTGAAATCTCAAAACTGTGAAATAATGCATAGATTAATTCAAAATAATGTGAATAAACAAGCATTACATTTGGTAGAGAAATATGAATACTAAAGGGTTAAGTTTTTATCTCCCAGTGTTACAATTTGAATACTTCTTAAGAAAGTATCTAGTTCAGTGCTCTGCAGTTTTCAGAAACAGGTGCAGGGGTGGCTATGTGGTAAGAAGTTAGCTTCCCAACCACATGGTTCGGAGTTCAGTCTTACTGTGTGGTACCTTGAGTGTCTTCTTCTATAGTCCCAGGCTGACCAGAACCTTGAGAATGGTCTAGTTATGCAGAAACCAAAAGAAGCCCATTGTGCGTGTATATGTTATATATGTATTTGTGCTTGTTCTTTAAAGAGATTGTAGCAAACTGACGAAAACATGTAGATAGAAATCAAATACAGACAAAAGCATTAAAGTGAAAAGAATTAGCGTTTTACTTGTGTTTGCCTTAAATAATCGTAAATTAAATATACACCAGTTTATGAGAAACGAACATTAATGTTATAAAGTTTAATAAGGGGCTCAAATTTCACCCCTGATTTTAAATTTTGAACTTTTTCATCCATTTATCTATTTGTTTGTCTATTTATTCCTGTCCGTTTATTCATAAAATATATTTGTCAACTAAATGTAGCGGTCCTATAGGGCTTTCCTATAAGGTGTTACCCACCCCTGATTGGAACTCTCCCGTATGACATGTACGCATGCCCAGTGACTTGCTTTAACAGTTGCAATCAGCTGAATGCACATTGCCAGTGACCTTTGACATAATTACCCACACTCTGTGGTCAGGATTCTTTTTTTGGTTTGATGTCGGTATCGAAGGGATTACCAGACACCGGACAATACAGTGAGAGCAGCTTTCACTCACATCGTGGTATTCGATGCTGTGTACGTGTCTGTCGTGGTAAAATATGCCACTCCT
>NC_069006.1:24867501-24868498 GCF_001194135.2 Octopus bimaculoides
TAGGAATCCGAAAAAATGCATTTTTCAAGGAGAGGTACGAAAGTGCATTAGGCCACAAATGCCGTCGGGGGTCGACTTTGCCTTTCATCCTTTTGAGGTCGATAAAATGAACATATCAGTTGAACATTGAAGTCGATTAGTCTCTTCCCACAAAATTTTGGCCTTGAGCCCAAGTACTAGAAATGCCAAGCGAGCACATGCATTTGTTTACATCAATTCGGCATTTTCCGTAAGGGAAGAAACATAGAAAAAGAAAAAAAGCAAACATAAACACACTCTCTCTCTCTCTATCTCTTCTATATGTATGTATGTATACATATATATAGAGAGAGGGAGATTGGGGGGAAAGGTAACGATATAGATAAAGCTTGGTGTGTATATATGTATGTATATATATGTGTGTGTGTGTGTGTGTGTGTATGTACATATATATATAGTTTAACGTTTTTTTTGTGATGCCCTGTACCCATATATGCATGTATGTATACATATAGATGTAGATATATGTACATGGATATATGCATATATAGAAAGAGAGAGATAAATAGATAGATAGAGAGAAGCCGAGAGATAACTGACGTGTTTTAAAGGGAGGGGCAAAGAGAGATAGATAGATAGAGAGAGTGTGTGTGTGTGTGTTTATATTTGCTTTTTTTCTTTTTCCCTGCTGCTTAGCAGAACAAAGAAACTCTTCCCTTACGGAAAATGCCGAATTAATAGAAACAAACGCTGACAAAAAACAGGATTAGTATCGAAAGATCGCCTGGTATATATATATAAACACAAAACTTATTATTTAGTGGTCAAAATTCCTAGAGAGACATAAATAACGAAGGTTTTACTCACGTAACTTTCTTAAAACTCTTACATCAGTTAAACGTGGTGGCTTGTTTGAAATAAAAACAAAAGTATAATATATATATATATATATATATATATATATATATAAATCCATACCTTCAGTTTGGGGTTCTTTTTCGTCATGTTCTTCTTCCAA
>NC_069006.1:24869183-24878844 GCF_001194135.2 Octopus bimaculoides
GTTCATATACCTATCTTTGTCATTTGTTTTTCTATAAATTTCAACTATATATATATATATATATATATATATATATATATAGAGAGAGAGAGAGAGAGAGAGACGATAAGGAAATGGAGGAGAAACAACAAATTGAAGTGTCTTTGATGCTAAAAAGCCATTATTTAATTAGTTGTGCAAGGTGAGGGTAATTACCAGGAGTGCCTCTGGATACTTCTATCCCTTAGAGAGCTTAAACACCTCTAACTTATACTTTATATATATATGTAAAAAATAAAAAGTTTTGAATGGAACAACAATGCACTATAATACAAAAATGGACTATATACCTGTTGTAATTTGGTTATCTATAGTCTGATGATATTTCGGAATTACAATTCCTTCTTCAGATATTCTTAGATGGAGTCTCTGCTATAACTGGTTTTCCAACGGTTTTCTTTTTTTCGGATGGTACTGATAATGATGATGATGATGATGATGATGATGGTGGTGGGGGTGATGATGATAGTTAGGCATGCCTGGGCATACACACACAATGGGCTTTATATGGTCTCCACCAAACAAATTGGAAGGCATCAGTCAGTCTGGAGCAAAAGTAGAAGGCGCTGTCAAATAAAGTTGTGCAGTGAGACCAAATCCGGAATCACATGTTCACAAAATGAACCTCACAACCACACAGACTACAAGCAAAAGGGTTGAATAACATCCATGAGGTTGGTTGGCCCTGCTTGGAAATTCAGCTGGATCGATTGAAGGCAGTTGCTTCTGACAGGACTCAATGGAAAGCAGGCTTCAGACCTCTGCTCCCACGGGGATCCCAGGAATAAGTGGGCTAAGAAGATTAAGATGAGACATTAAAAAGTTAGGTAGAAATAAATGTGTGCTGACAATTGTCAAGAATTTTTGCCAAGCATCGGAGACAACTCTGAACATGTTTCAGTCACATTCTGGCCTCAACAGTAAATCATAACTTTCACCATAACAAGACTGTACAATGGTTGTTATCAGGAAACATAATCAATAGTTTGAATAACTCAAAGCCAACAAAACAAATCACAACAATTGTCAGTCGCTAAATTATTTCCAGAATTTTTGCCAAGCATGAGAGATAACTCTGAACATGTTTCAATTATATTCTAACCTCACCAGTGAATTATAAGACTGTACAATGATTGTTAGAGGAAAACATAATTAAGAGATTAAATAACTCAAAGCAAACAAAAATTTAAAAAAAAGAATCACACAAACTGACAAATAAAACTTTAATTTTTATATGTAAATTTCAATATTAAAACAGATTAATACTTGAAAATATTGAGTTATATGCATGGCATAATTGCATCAATAGATTACTGTATAGTGTCCTTTTCATTTACTGCATTCAGTAACTGAATCACTGAGCCCATGCTGGAGCATGCCGTCATGGTTTTAGGGGTTGTCAGCAATGAAGGACATGTGATACCTCCTTACTTCTTTCCACAAGGCTTTAGTGTTAACTCTGCCACCTACATTGAGGTCCTGGAAACAATTGTTAAGCCCTGGATATGCAATAGAAAGAAATATATGTTTCAGTAAGACTATGCACTATGACACGTGGCTCTAGTAACACAGGAATGGATGGCTGAATATTTTCATGATCACATAACCCCTAACATTTGGCCTCCTAATTCTCCAGATCTCTATCCATTGGACTATTGCATGTGGAGCGTTGTTGAGAGAGAGGTCAATGAACACACCCGTAACACCAAAGATTCTTTGAAAGCTGCCATAATCAGAGTAATGTTCAAAACGAACCAGGACCACTTGATTCAAGCATGGAGATGATTTACATCTCATATAGAAGCAATTGTTGAAGCTGAAGGTGGCTTTATCGAATAACATTATAGAAAAGAAGGTTTATTTTTACCCTCCTAGCATTTTTTGATAAATAAAGTTATTATCTGTTATTATATATTTGTTTTTTTTTATAAACATAAATCTATCCTCAAATATCTTATGCACCCTGTATATATATGTGTGTGTGTGTGTGTGTGTGTGTGTATATATATATATATATATATATATATATATATATATATATATATATATATATATATATATATATATATATATACTATTTATATACTATATATATATATATACTATATATATATATATATATATAATATATATAATATATATATAATATATATATAATATAAGGTTGCGACACATGAAATGTTACATTTTTAATTACTTGTTATTTCAGTCATTAAAAAATTCAATTATGTATACCTTGACTCTTTTTCTTTCCCAACAATATTGGTAGACAAAATTCGTACCCACAGACCTTATGAAAACGATAATAACCAAACTATGTTGAGTGATTTTCTTGTATGAGTACAAACTGGGTCACTCTGCCACAGATGCTCTACAGAATATCAAGCAGGCCTTCGGTAATGGTTTTGTTAACATCAGAACTGTTCAGAGATGGTTCCAAAGCTCTCATTCAGGAAATGATAGCCTTGAAAATAAACGAAGGGGTAGGCCAAAATCAGTTATTTGGCATGATGGATTAAATGCTTTGATTGACAAAATCTGATAACAAAGGTTCAAAAACTTTCATCAGAACTCGAAACAACTCGCACACCTGTTTTTGGACACCTGTAAAACATTGGAGAAGTCAAGAAAATGGATAGATTTCTTCCACATCAACTGAACAAGGTTAAAAAAAAAACAGAAGCCTCGAAGTGTGCTCCTCATTGCTTTCTCAACTGGAAAAAGACCATTTTTGCATCAAATCATTACTTGTGATGAGAAATGGATGCTCTTTGACAACAGCAGAACAGGACAGTGATTAGACGCACCATTGCACCCTAAAAAGGTAGTGGTCACTGTATGGTGGTCTGCGAAGGGAGTTATTCATTATTCATCTTTGTAACAAGGAAAAAACAGTACCAGCAACATCATATTGCCAGGAAATTGATTGTATGCATGAGAATTTGAAAAAGAAGCAAGCCAGACTATTGAATGGAGATGGCCCAATTTTGCCACACATCAATGCACGTCCTCCTCACTCCTCAGGTTTCGGTCTAAAAGTTGCAAAGCCTGAATTATGAGATTTAGCAACATCCTCCCTATTCGCCTGATATCTCTCCTAGTGAGCATCACTTACTTAAGCAATAAAACATTCTTAAACAGAGAAGAGGTAATTGAAGCATTCAGACAGTTTATCACAGCAAAAGATGAAATTCGTTTTTAAAGATGGAATATTTGACATAAACATCATAAATGAACAAGGATCATACTTTCATAAAATAAATCAGTTCTCTGACACTTCTAAAACATTTTATTGTTACCTTTCAAATACGATATTTCATGTGAAACAACCTTATAACTATATATTATATACATAATGTATATATAAATAATATATATTTATTATATATAATATATATATATATTATATATAATATATATATAAGAGAGAGAGGGAGAGAGACAGAGAGGTGTGTATATTTATGTGTGTGTTTGTATAAACATGTATGTATGTAATGACATGTGTAGATCTATGTATGTGAGAAAATCTGATTTGATCTGATAAGACTCAGATTTCCTCGAAAAACATTATCTGCCGTTTGTCAGCAGCATCTAAGACATCAAACATAAATGGCCAATTTTTCAAAGCTTTCTTCCTCCTGTTTTTTAACTTGACAGGATTTGTCTCAAAGCTCAGAGTTCTGGACATTTTCTTCTTGCTGAACAAAGTGTTGATGCCTTTTTTAGTCGGACAATCATAAATGGTTTCCAGTTGAACCGCTTTGATAGGTTTGTAGTTCTTTTGCAGGTAAATATCTTTCAGAACATTGACATTTTCCTCATCTGTAACAACCTTCAAAGCAGGTTCTTGTCTTTTATTTAGCATCAAAGAGACTTCAATTGATTTTCGCTTGCTACATCTGCGAAATGATGTGGCGTTGGAATCTTCTTGAGAAGAATCCATTTCAACGTTGTTTAGCTTTTCTCCAGAATGGTTCTTGTTATTGTTTTGCACAGTTTTTGATTTTAAACCTTTTGTCTTTGAATTTGTTTCCTTCAAATTATCCACCGATTTTCTAGCTCTTCGTTGTTTCACATTAGAAACAGACACACTTTTGTCTTTTGCTTCCTCCGATGGGTTAACTTCCAGAGGTGTGGCCATTTCATTACTGCAACATTCCATGTGCACAACACTGAGATCTTTCATTGGTTCATTGGAATAACTTGCAGACTTTCGGGTTCTGAGTTGTCTAACTTTAGAACTAGACAAACTTTGATTGGTTTCTTCAGCAGGCTTAAATCCCAAAGAGTTGGTAGATTCCTGAAAACATTCCATATGTACAACATTGACATCATTTATTGGTTCCTCATTCACTATATCTAGTTCTAATGGAATAATGTTTAAAGCGCGCCGTCTTAATTTCTTCCTTTTTGCTAGCGCCACTTCAGAGTCGCTAGATTTTGATTCTAAGACTTTGCTTTTGGACTTTTTAGCTTTTGGCTTTGAAACTGCAATGGCTGGCTCTGAAGAACTAAAAGTAGCTGCAGTGCTTTTCTTCTGAGTTTCCAAAGACAGTTTTGGTGAAGTTTCTTTGGAAACGCTGTTAGAACTTAAATTGAGATTGTTCATTAAGGATTCAAGGCCCCTATTTCCAATAGGACTGATTTGTTGTGAATCAGGGGCCATCAGATTGGTTTCACTCGCATTGCCGCTAGGTAATTCTTTCTTAAAAGACAGAATGCATTCTTCTTGCATAGCAGCAGACATATTTTCTCTGTTATCAATAGAGGAAGGAGTTGAAACTGTTCTGTGGCTTTGTTCATTTTGGCCAAGATACAAGGGAGAATTGGAGAGGGTTTGTACAGGTGAAACGTCTTTGACAAAAATACCTTTTAAAATTCCAGAAATATTTATTAATGGACTCTCAGACTGAGGCAAGGCATGCTCTTTGTTAATGTCAGGAGTCTTGTGAAGAGGCAGGGCTTCCCCAGCTCTGCAAGGTGTGGAACATTGATAAATAGAGGGATCTGGCAGTTTATTGAGAGAATTTTGAGAAGTATAGCACCAAGAATTGGACAATTCTGATTCACATGAGACATTCCATAAATAAGAATCTGACAGAGTATTAGAATCTTTCTTATTTCCCTCAGGGTATTCTGTGAGAAAATGCCAAGAATCTGAAGACACAGGAATGAGGTCAGAGAGGGAGCTAGAATTCAGGGAGAGGTCAGAATAAGCAGGACTATTGAGACTGTCTTGGTTTTTAGAGTCATTTGTGATGCCATGGGAGTAGTTTTCGCTTAGTGCTGATGTTATGTCTCTTTTACTGCAATAATTAATCTCAATAGCATTATCAGATACATCCTCCAGACAGACGGAATTGTTTTTGGAAACATTAAAGAATGTGTCAGACACTTCAGCACGATTAGCTTCAATGGAACTGAGATTATTTGAAGAACAAGATAAAGAATCAGTGAGGTTGTTCTCTTGAGATAAACTTTCATTTAATGATAAAGATGTACCTTCAATTGTTGTGGGGCTCTGAGACTGCATCAAGTTCTCCTTCATTACAAATTTCTTTTGTCTGTTCTCTGGAACATGTGAATAAGAATCTGTAGCTTTGTCCAGTGACAGATCATTTGGAAACAAATAAGAGTTATTAATGTCATAATTCTTAGACACAAATTCCTCACAGAACTTTCCAGAATGTGATTGGGAGTTAGCAATATCTTCACTGTTACTCGGTGTTGAAAGATCAGAGGGTAAATTTTGCTTCTCGGAGCTAGTTTTCGAACCATCTTCAATACACATGGCACTAATAACTTTAATGAGGCATTCTTGTGGAACAGAAACTTTAGTGTAACATTCAGAATTGCCAATATCTCCATAATTGATGGAACTTGTCTCAGAGCGATTAGAAATTGCTGTGTTGCAACTTGATGTTGCAAGAGAGGCTGTGCCGTTCACATAAACATTTTCTTTGCCTGGACAACTAATGCTGTTGTTGCTCTGAGCAAAAGAATCACAGATAGATCTTCTGGAAATACTCCGGCGACTGCATTTGGGGTTTGGCGATGGTGTGTCGTAGTTAATCCATACTGAGCCATAGTTCTGGGGCAAAGCGTCACTTGTAGTTTGATTCACACTGCTGTCTAATAGCTGAAGGGTTCTCAAAGATCGCCGACGGGATTTTGTGCCGCTCCTTCTATTTGGGTTTGAACCATCCATCTTGACAGCTTTATAAAGTAAAAATAATAATAATAATAATAATGATTTCAAATTTTGTCACAAGGGCAGCAAGCTTGGGGGAGGAGTAAGTCGATTACATTAACCTCAGGGTTGGACGAAATGCTTAGCGGTATTTCGTCCGTCGTTACGTTCTGAGTTCAAATTCCGTCGAGGTCGATAAAATAAGGGCACTATCATGCTATTAGCTGCCAGAAGTGAAAGTGCTGCCTGCTAGTGAAGTATCTGTCTGTCTGCCTGCATGCCTGTTGCTGGGCCTGTCGATTCTTTGGCTACTGACAGCTAATACCATGACTGGCCGGAGCGAGCTATCCGTCTGTCTCTCTCTCTCTCTATCTATCTATCTATTACTCGAAAGTTCGCGCGTCCGCGCTAGCTAGTCGTGAGTGGTCGATCCTATTATTTTAAAACTTCAAACTTCATTTGTTTTCTATTTTGATAAATTCTCTCTGTTGAAAATTATATTTTTATATTTTAAATAATTTGCAATTTCAGGAAATATGTTTTTATATTAAATTTGTGTTTTCTACTCACGACTAGCTAGCGCGGACGCGCGAACTTTCGAGTAATAGATAGATAGATAGATAGATAGATAGAGAGACAGACAGACAGACATATAGCTCGCTCCGGCCAGTCATGGTATTAGCTGTCAGTAGCCAAAGAATCGACAGGCATGCAGGCAGACAGACAGATACTTCACTAGCAGGCAGCACTTTCACTTCTGACAGCCAATAGCATGATAGTGCCAAAATAAGTAACAATTGACCCATCCCCACCTCCCCCAAGCTGCCCTTGTGGCAAAAATTTGAAATAATTATTAACTAACTCTTAAGACGAATATTTAATGTTTTTTGGCATCGTACGAGAAAAACTGGATAGAATTAATACAGTCAGTGATTAAACACACATGATTATGACGTTCCAGCCGTGATTGTCTCGACTTAAGTGAAATTGAGACTACATTATACTATGTGTTTTCCTAAGGTCGTGTGATGAATTTAAGGGGTACTGGCTACTGTTTCTTGCAAATCGAAAAACCAGGTCGCAGTTCTCTTCAGTAGATTTGTACTAACTGTTGCTCAGCGCTGATGGAGTAGACCTATGACGATAAGGCATACTGCACCTGACCACTTTCTACAACAATTCCATTATACATATTTGAGTGCATCGAAGGTTACATCGTCTAATGCATCGTGCTTCGAGTTGATTACGATGTAATTCTAATGAAACCGAGCTGCTATTTTGGGGGAAGAGAACCGTAATGAGACATGGTTCATTACCAGGTGGGCAGCACTACTAAACTTAAATTGAAGGTAATTTTTCGTTAGATGCATCATAGAAATTGCCTACGATTTGGTTTGTCTTTTACGTTGGCTCGTGGGAAAACATTGGTAGATTATTGCTGATAAACTAAACAGAAATTCTTTCGATTTGTAATTCTAAATTGAAATTAATTTCATCAGACACTACCTGTCAAGTGTTTAAATAAAATACATAGGATAAATAAATAGTCTTGGGCTCGATAATGTGTGTGGTGTATTCCTTTCTTGTGTAGACTGACAGGTAGAACTGATTTAAAAAATACAGTGATTACGAAAAAGAAAATTAAAAGTTATTGCGAAAAGAAGACATTTAAGACTAACCTATTGCATTATCGCTTCCAGAAGACTAATCGAGGATATAAAATATCGACTAAATCAAAATAAGAAACAAAATAACAACAATTTCTTGTCAGCTTACCGGACAATTTCTGGGTTTTTGAGTTGAACTCAAAGTTTAAATTTGTTGGAAAAGATGAATCAACCAATCAAATTGCTGCATTTAGTCACACTCGAGTTTAGTCTCCCCTCACTAACGGTGTACTACTAAATAATGACACCTATTATTATTTTAGTGTAAAACATTACCCAGCTATTTTCTCTAATCTTTCCTTCTTTGACCAGAGGAAAGGGTCATCGTCACGATCCCCGTTTGACCAAAGCCTACATATACGCTCCAAGTGTGCTAGAGCCTCGTTCAAGGTTCTGTTTACGTAAACACTAATGAACTTGCAGCTCTTCTCCATGATTCTCGAAGACGAAAAACTGCTATCACACTTGCCCGAATAAATCCGATCATTATATCAATATCTTTCTTATTTTACATCTCGAAACCATTCCACATCCTGTCTACTTTAGTTTGAAAATAGAGAAAGGAAGTGTGTGTGTATACTACGTATGTGGGTACGTTCGCACATATATACATCCCCCCTCTCTCCCTCTAATCTTCAAACAAACTGGTGACGACGCGTCGTGTTAAGTTTTTATTTATCCACAGGGATCTGTGAATTTCATTTCAGTTCGCTGATCTTCAAGAATGGCACTTTGTAAGGAAAATTTTGGGTGTTCTTCCATCGAGAGGGAATACCACCCTACAGGAAAACCTAAACTTCAAGTTAGAACTGCCAACCGGGGAACAAATTCTATTAGACAATTTTTCCGTGTGAGTTTTTGGTGATTTTAAATTTATTGTTGGATTAGCCAACTGAGATACATACCTCTCTATCTATCTATCTATCTATCTATCTATCTATCTATCTATCTATCTATCCATCCATCTATCTATCTCTATAGGCGTAGGAGTGGCTGTGTGGTAAGTAGCTTGCTTACGAACCGCATGGTTCCGGGTTCAGTCCCACTGTGTTGGCACCTTGGGCAAATGCCTTCTACTATAGCCTCGGGCCGATCAAAACCTTGTGAGTGGATTTGGTAGACGGAAACTGAAAGAAGCCCGTCGTATGTATATATATATATATATATATGTATTCGTGTGTATATGTTTGTCCCCAACATCGCTTGACAACCGAGGCTGGTGTGTTTACGTCCCCGTAACTAAGCAGTTTAGCAAAAGCGATCGATAGAATAAGTACTAGGCTTACAATGAATAAGTCCTGGGCTCGATTTGCTCGACTAAAGGGGGTGCTCCAGCATGGCCACAATCAAATGACTGAAACAAGTAAAAGTGTATATGTATATACATATATACATACCACACAGCCACTCCGTTATTTAAAACATAGGGAAAAAATGATTTTCGAAAAAGTTCAAAATTTTAAGTGGGTAGGAGCAGGGGTTAGGGTTAGGTGGTTTAGTTGGGGTTAATTTTTTTTTTTTTTTTTTGCATATTCGTAATCTCCGACATCTCAAACGTAGGAATCCGAAAACATTTTCCCAAACAAATGTATTTTTCAAGGAGAGGTGCAAAACTGCATTACCCCCTCCCCCTATCTTCAACACCTCTTAATATTTTTACACAATCGATCGAACGCAAAAACCTTCTACGTGCTAGAAATAACAGCCAAATTTCTCTTAGATCGTACCTTATCGTATAGTAGAAAAAGGAAAGGAGGCATTAGAT
>NC_069006.1:24878974-24890067 GCF_001194135.2 Octopus bimaculoides
TGAACCATTACATGTATTTACTATTGGTGTAATGACCCTCCCAAGATAAACTTTATAACATCTCTCTTATTTCAGAATGTGTTTCTACCCCAAGGCTACCCTGAGAGTGTGAGTGAAGACTACCTAAGCTACCAGATATGGGACAGTATTCAGGTAGGTTTATAATTACTGCTAATTGTTGACATACACTCTGGATTAACCATTAATTGAAATAAGCATGTGCTTCAAGCATCAAGAGAAGGGGGGGGGGACCACAAAAATGGTAAATGGTTTACGGCACAAAAGAAATCGCTTTAACCTTTAGTACACTTAGGTGAATTGTATCGCTGGGTCAATTTTCTCCCCTGTAACTGAAGATGCATTGTGTCACATTGAGGAGGGAGAAAACCCATACAGTGACAGGATTCGCTAGGAATGTGGCCTGAGTGTCAAGGGGACAGCAGCCTGAAAATGTTTGGGAACCACTGACCTACAGCATCATCACTGCAAACTTCACAAATGTTTTTGCAAGTCTTTGCAGCATTTTATCCTTTTTTTAAAAGAAAAGCATAATAACACAAATGTGAAATTTTTCGTTATCCCTTTCAAATGTCAATAAAGAGTAACCGGAATGAAAGACAAATCTATTTTTAGTCAGGAACAAAGAAGAGATACACTACCACCTCAAGCAGCGTCAAAGTTTTAACCATTTTACATTTCAGGTGTGTTCAATGAAATGTTAGAAGATTTAGATTAAAAATTCTCAGAATGTTCCGGACAACCTAATAGGTACCACAATTTGATGTAGCATGTCTTAGAAGAGAGGGTATTTTAAACTGAAACAAACTCAACCAAATGCTAAGAGTTCTTTTGATTTACCATTCTGAATAAATGCGATTAATTCTAAAAGAGTTTTTTGTCTTAAGATTTTTACATGAAGACTTTTATTCTTTATAATTGTTTTATATTGTTTTTTCTTTTTAAACTATTTCTCCAGGCTTTTGCCAGCAGCATCACAGGAACATTGGCCACACAATCAGTTCTAAAAGGAATCGGTGTTGGCAATGAGCAGGCAACAGTCCTAGGAGCAACACTGACTTGGCTACTTAAAGGTTAGGTTTTTTATTCTAAAGCTTCTCCTTTTGAATAATTACCATTTGTTTTATTATTTTCATGTCTAATTAATATTTTCCTCTTCTGAGGCAGCAAGCTGGATGGGCAAAATGCTTCGTGGCGTTTCATCCATCTTTACATTCTGAGCTCAAATTTCAGTGAAATCAACTTTGCCTTTCAACTTTTTGGGGTCAACCTTTTGGGGTTGATAAAATAAGTACTATTTTGAGCACTGGGGGCAATCTAATCAACTCACCTCTGCCTTCTGATAAACACTGATAGACACATACACAATTACATGAAAACACACACACACACATGTATACACAGAAACACATACACACATTATCCCATCAGCACCTCTCACCCAATCAGAATCTCTTCATTCAAATTTGTAATCTCACAGAAGGAATGGGGCTGTGCCTCTCAGTCAAAGACTCCCTTAATTTTAACACCCTAACCATTTCATCAAAACAATGCCTTACCTATTTTGTCATTACTCTAATAATTATGACAAGAATTAACGAAATAAGTTAACAGTGTTTTCATTATTATCTTTGAATCTTCAGACTGCACTGGAATGTTGGGACAAATCATTTTTGCCTGGGTCCAAGGGTAAGTGGTTTAACACTTTGTACGAGAGATTTACTCTAATAAATATTTTCCGGCACATAAGGGACATGTCTTCTCCTAAAAGGTTTCCCCAAAAGTTCCCTTGTGCCTTATATACTGAAGGTCAGTCTTTGGGTAGACATGGTTAGTGATATTATTACTGGTGACTGTGGAGGTCAGTGGTGGTATTTGGTAAGTATTGTAACTTAGCCCACCAAAGGGCATCAGTCCAAATTTTCATGGTTCCTATACATGAAAATGTGTGAGACATTCAGCTTGGGGATCCCAGGTTAGCTGCAGTTTTTTTCCTTGCAGATTAGGTCTGCTCGAAAATACAGTAAATATTTATATAAGCAGTAAAAAGGATCAGTAAAGGTGATGGAGATTAGAAGAAGCGGGAAGGGTTGTTTAGTTTTGTTGGAGACAAATTCTCTTGTGACGATGATGGTGACTGCCTCATCTTGTCACATGATGGTCATCTCACATGGAATTCCGAAATATTATTATTATATCAGACTATGAATAATTAAACTATAACAGTTATTATAGTCCACTCTGCATTGTTGTGCCATTTAAGACATGTTATATTTTCTGGATTTTTCCCTCGTTTAATTAATGAACCATTTCTAATGACTTTATTTTGTCTTTGTAGCACCAACCTTGATTGCAATGCCAAGAGATACAGGTGAGCTCTTGCACAGTTTATTTCTTAATTAGCTTTAACCATTCTGTGTGGGAACCAGCATATCAAAGAATTAGACCCAACACTTCCTCTGTATGTCACAAAAGGTGACTAAAAGAGGTTGAGGTAGGATTTGCACCCCAACCTCATAAAACCCTCGTCAGCAATGGCTGCCCAAACACACCCATAGGTCGGAGGTTTGTTGCCTGATTGGGTGCAAAGGTGTTATCTGCTTAGAGTAGGGAATCACCAAGAAATGGTGAATGCAGTGACACACTGTAACAGTGCATGCTCCATACCACCATGCTACTGTGATGTGGAGGTGTAAGTTAATTTAGATGCAAACCATCTTCAATTCCAAGTTTTGATTGGATGATACAAACACATACACTCACACACACACATGATGATAGACTTCTAGCAGTTTCTGCCTCCTAAATTCATTTCACTCACAAAGGGCTTTGGTTGGCCCTGGGCTATACTATAAGACATGTGCCCAAGATGCTACACATTGGGATTGAACCTGAAACCATGTGGTTGGGAAGCAAACTTCTTAACCACACAGCCAGCCATTATAGAAATCAAAATCTCTCTATTATCATATTTCTTTTTTATTTCTAGATTGATGGCGGATATTCTAAATGACGTTGCTATATTCCTGGACATTTTGGCATCCCTGATCCCAGCCCAGTTATTTATTTTTGTGGTGTGTCTATCCAGTCTGTGTCGGGTGAGTTGATATATTTCTTATGTAAGTGATATCTCTGTTGTCTGTCATCATCATCATCACTACCACAACCATCATCACCACCATCATTGCCATCATCATCATCACCACCATCATCAGCATCATTTTTAATGTCCACTTTTCTGTGCTTGCATGGGTCGGACGGAATTGTTTTATTCTTCTTTTCTTCTATGTGTTTCAGTCATTTGACTGTGGTCATGCTGGAGCACTGTCAAAGAAATTGACCTCAGGACTTAGTCTTTGTAGGCCTGGTACTTATCTTATCAGTCTCTATTGCTGAACTGCTAGGTCACAGGGACGCAAGCCCACTCCATTGCTTTGACAACTGATGTTGGTGTGTTTACATCCCCGTAACTTAGTGGTTTGGCAAAAGATACTGACAGAATAAATACTAGGCTTACAAAGAATAAATCCGATTTGTTTTATTAAAAGGCAGTGCTCCAGCATGGCCGCAGCCAAATGACTGAAACAAATAAAAGAATAAAAGAATATATTTATGTTAGAAATCATTATTTGTTTTTTGTTTTTTTGTTCTTTTTTTTCTCCCCCCCAGTCAATTGTTGGTGTTGCTGGGGCCTCGACACGTGCCGCACTCTCACAACATCAGGCTCGCAGAAATAACATGGCTGATGTATCAGTAAAAGATGGCAGCCAGGTGAGTGCTGGTTTCTTTTCTTTTTTTATTTTTAAATGCACAGAGTCCTCACTGGTGCTGGTGCCACACACACACACACAAAAAAAAGAGCCCGGTACATTCTGTAAAGTGGCTGGCACTAAGGGAGGGCATCTAGCTATAGAAACCATTCCAAAGCAGACCCTGGAATACAGCATGGTCCTGGGACTGACCAGATCCTGTCAAACCATCCAACCCATGCCAGCAGGGAAAATGGACGTTAAATTCACTTTTACTTGTTTCAGTCATTTTGACTGTGACCATGCTGGAGCACCGCCTTTTAGTCGAAGAAATCGACCCCAGGACATTTGATTATAGGCCAGCTTAATCTAGTTTGATCTGGAGCTAAACATCAACAATAATAAATACCCCTACAAAATCCCTCCCTCCCTCACTCCACTCCTTTCCCTCTCTTCCAGTCTGAGAGAATGGTTGTAAAAGAACAACTTTGGTCTAAACATTGCTTCTTTCTCTCTTTCTTTCTTTCCAGGAAACTCTTGTGAACGTAACAGCTCTCCTCTTCAACCTTGTCTTGACTCCATTTGTTTCAAAATACAAACAGTAAGTTGATGGAATGCTTCTTTGATACATATTTACAATTATACATGTGTGTGTGTGTGTGTGTGTGTGTGTGTGTGTGTGTGTGTGTGTGTGTACATGTATATCTTTATTCTATTACTCTCTTACATGTTTCAGTCATTTGACTGCGGCCATGCTGGAGCACCGCCTTTAGTCGAACAAATCGACCCCAGGACTTATTCTATGTAAGCCCAGTACTTATTCTATCGATCTCTTTTTGCCGAGCCGATAGGTTATGGAGACGTAAACACACCAACATCGGTTGTCAAGTGATGGTAGGGGGACAAACACACAGATACCCACAGACAGACACACACACACACACATATATATATATATATATATACGGATGGGCTTCTTTCAGTTTATGGCTACCAAATCCACTCACAAGGCTTTGGTTGGCTCATGACAAGTAAAAGAGACTTGCCCAAGGTGCCACGCAGTGGGACTGAACCTAAAACTATGTAGTTGGGAAGCAAACCTTTTACCAAACAGCCATGCCTGCATTTATGCATGTGTGTATTTTTATAGAAAGTTGTTTAGAAAACGCAAAAGCACAAGAAATTAAAATAAATAACTTCATATAACTATAAATATATATTCTACTTCCATTACAGGTTAGTTTTCTATTTGTTCACCTTCTTCACAATGTTACATTTATACGCCAACTATTCTGCTATCAAATCTGTTACCATGGAAACCATCAATCAGGCTCGTTTGTGCATCCTGGTGCAGGAGTATCTGCGATCATCCACGATTTTAAATGTGAAAGAAGTCAACATGCAAGAACCAGTTATCTTCGGTGAGTTGTCTAAACCAAGATTAACCCTAATCTAGCAGACCCCTATAATGAAGGGGATTCTGGCTCTGACCATATTGTCCTGTCTTTTAAGGGTTTTTTTTTTTCTTTCTCCTTATTTACCCCCACAAACTTATGTTTTCCTTTTTAACCCTTTTGATACCAACCCACCTGAGGCCAACTTTGGTTCTATGAGATAAACTTCCTGTTTTAAAGTAATCCAGATTAAAACTTTTCATCGAAATTTTATGTTAAGTTTTATTTGAAAAATTAGATTAATAATGACTTATCACAATAATGGTAAAAAGGCCCCTTTCAGTCATGAAGGACCATAGGGTTGCACCGAGAAAGGTTCCCAGCAAGACACAAGTCCAGGTAAGGTTGTTTATGGAAGACCAACAGTCCACCCATGCCTACCAGCCTCCCTTCTCCATGCCACTGATGTTATCCAAGGGAAAGGCAAAGGGGCTGATACAACCTGGCACCAGTGGCATCGCAACTCATTTCTACAGCTGAGTGAACTGAGGCAACATGAAATCAAGTGTCTTGCTCAAGAACACAACACACAGCCCAGTCTGAGAATCGAACTCACTACCTCATGATTGTGAGCCTGACGCTCTAACCACTGAGCCATGCACCTTCACCACAATAATGGTGAAATATCAGTATCTACCATTCTCAATCGATTCCCTGGACACTATTCCACAGAAAATGGGCATTTAAACAAAACAGGCATGAAGGGGTTGCTGAAAAGTTCCTGGCATCAAGAGTATTGTGAAAGGCCTGGTTGGAGGTCCCCAACCTTCTGAGTTCTTTTGCAGCGCTTAGAAAAACCGAAGGACCTGAAGAATCTGAGAGGAGGGGGATATGTTGAATAAAATCATAATTCACTGATCCTCATCCTGTATTTTCTTTTACCCAAAGCCAGGAACTTTTCAGCACTGTTTCTTTTGATTAGAAAAATGAAAATAAAATCAAGTCTACCTCAGTTGACTTTGTCTCTGCTTCCCAGGCAAGATTCACAGCCACAACGCACCCTGCCAAATGTTTCATTTCTAAAACGAGAAACATACATTGAAGAATTTTGTATTCATCTTTATTTTACATTTTCAGGAACTTATCGGAAGATGTCCATCCATTTAGGTTGTTCCATAAAGAATATTTATCCAGAGTAAGTCTTGTAGGAAATTCTTTCAACTGTCTCTCCTGGGATTCACTGTGTGTGTGTGTGTGTGTGTGTGTGTGTATGCTTTATTAATAAAGCATATTACTCTACCTCTGGTATTTGAGTACTATATACACACTAGGTGGCCCAGGTAACAATTCATCTATGCTGATTATATATATATAATCAGTCGCTATGATTGATCGCTAAATCCACAAGTTTTTATTATTCTCTCTCTCTGTTTATTTCTTCATGTTCCTTTCTGTTGAAGAGCTTAGGCTTGAAACGTAAAAGACTTTCTCACTTTCCCGAGCATCAAATTAATACACCTGCTTGTTGTTCCTACACCTGTCTTCATCTTTTGTTTTTCTGTAAATTTCAACTATATATATATATATATATTTATATACTTCTCACAACATTTATTTTGTGTATTTGAATTTTGCAGTGAAAGCATTTTAGCCAGTCTTAAAAAGATTTATAAAGATTCTAAATATCTGGTGTTCACGGATCTTGTAGATGGTAAGTAATTCTCTGGACTAAATGGTATCCTATAATCTAACCCCTTCTGATATGGAACCTACGTAAATTCATCTAGATATATCACAGCAACAGATAGAGAACTTTTTGCAGTTAATGGGGAGGGGGGGGGCAGTAAAAATCTAAGGAATCCACATGCACCTTAGAAGTAAGTTTTTACAGTCACCAAATAGTCTGTATTCAGAAAGTTTGCTGCAAACATTTTTGCCGCAGGAAAATTCTCCTCAGGATTTTGGGCCATGGGAAAGTCGACCGCATTGGAAAGTTTGTGACAAGACAAAAGATGAGTTGCTTCCCTTATTGTTTAAGCCAATAGGAAGGCGTAAGACAGATTCTTAACTCCTTTAAAATTTTCTTTATTCATTTGACAAAATTTGTGTTGCAAAAATTTTTGTAGAAATTTCAAAAGAGTTAAGAAATTGTTTTACCTTTTCTTATTGGTTGAGACTTTTATATACCAAGGGAAGAAATTCATCTTTTGTCTTGCAGCAAAATTTCCTATGCATCGAGCTTTCCTACGGCCAAAAATCCTGAGGTCAATTTTCCTGCAGCAAACTTTCCCAGAAGCCAAATAGTCATTCACTAATGTATGTATGTATAATATTTTTTATTGTTTCATTGCAAGATCATATATACACCCTGCTCTGTAATGGAAGCACTGTTGAACACCAATTGGAAGGGTGTTTCCAGGCAGAAGTAATAAACGCAGCCATGGATAACCTGATATCACCACAAATTCTTGTAAGTAATCGCACAACTAAAACATTAATTAACTAGTATTAATTAATTTATTACATAATAATTATTTGTTTTTCTATTTGGTTTGCAAGATTATGGAAGTCACTTCATGTGTTGAACAAATCCCCCCCCCCCTTCCATATAAGGAAGTACACCTATGAATCAAATGACTGAAACAAGTAAAATATATATATATATATATATATATATATATATTTACACATATATACACACATACAACCTTTTATATGTTTATCCCTCTCAGCTGCCATTGAAGTTTATTGTTTCCATTCAAATTTCTCTGTATTGACAAAAGTTTCATTTGTTTTTCTTTGTTTTGTTGTTTCTCAGGAACAGAACAAGACCCTCCAGAAGGTAACTCAATCAGCCAGCGCCAGTAAGTAACATTACTCCAGTGCTTCTCTCAAAACACTTCACTTCATAAATGTGTTGGGTCAGTTGTGAGGTGTCTCCTGAATGCTACTGGTGGGTGTGCCATGGAATCCAGTGCAACTTGTGGCATGTTGATTAGGTTGTTAGCAACTAAATCGGCACCCACTGCTAGGCTTGCCTGGTGAGGAGTGTTGCTAGAAATTCAACAGGGTGATAAACAAGGCCTGTCAAAAGCACAGATGACCCTGCTATAAGTTCAATATAGATGGAAGGGTGGATGGATGGAGAGATAGATAGATAGATAGATAGATAGATATAACAGCTGTAGTACTAAGGACATACAATTAGAATGCTGCAAGAAAGCATTGCAAAACATATAATTCAAATCCAACAGGAGACCCAGGGGTAGGGTCACATCCATAGTCTCAGCTGGTCATGCTTGGGAATCCAACCGGAAAGTCTAATAATGGTTGTTTCTAACAGGACCCTATGAGGGAAGTGTCTCAGGACTACTCCTATGACTCTTCCAGAAATATTGAGTGGATGGGACAAAATTCAATTCTTTAATCAGTTGTTCTACAGTTTTTACCATTCTGACAGTTTCATTAATTGCAGTCTTTTATTGTGTTTTAAGAAGAATATAAATGATTTGGAATTCTTTCATTTTCCACAGGAATTCCTCAGGAAGTGATAAAATATTCCTTTGAATACACAAAAGAGAATTTTGGAAATTTTAAGAAATTGTTGCAGTCAAAACATTGGATAACAGACCGCCATTTATTAGGAGCTGACGAATGGAGAGTGGATTTAATGATGAATAAAAAGAACGATTGAGTCAATCAGATTATATGTTTCTGTAAGAGAGCAAAACTGACCAGAATAAATACATTTATATCTATACGCTTTTACTTGTTTCAATCATTTGACTGCAGCCATGCTGGAGCACCACCTTTACTAGAACAAAACGACCCCAGGACTTATTCTTTGTTAGCTGGTACTTATTCTATTGGTCTCTTTTGTCGAACTGCTAAGTTATAGGGATGTAAACACACCAACATTGGTTGTCAAGCGATGGTGGGAGGACAAACACAGACACAAATATATACATACACACACACATGTATATAGACAGGCTTCTTACAGTTTCCGTCTACTAAATCTACTTGCAAGGCTTTGGTCAGTATGAGGCACTTGCCCAAGGTGCTCCGCAGTGGGACTGAACATGGAACCGTGTGGTTCGGAAGCAAGCTTCTTACCACACTATATTAAAGTTTACAAACTAATTTGCATAAATTACGTATAATATTTGAGTGAAAGTAAGAGGGTAAGAGGCCCGAAAACCATTAAATACTTACTGCTGAGTGACTTTGTGACCAGCCTGTATATGAGGTGCTATCAGAAGGGTCCCAGATTAGTTATGTTTAATAAAAAAATTACTTATTTACCTAAGTTTTAAACATCGTCTCCTTCGAAATAGTCCCCTTGCGCAGCAATACTCTGATCCCAGTGTTCCTGTCATTTTTGGAATCCGGCCTGGAAGTCATTTTCTGGAAGCAAGTCAAAGACCTTCTGTTATTCATTCTGGATCTCAACAATGGTGTTTAAACAGCAATCTTTGAGTTGCATTTTCATCTTGAGGAAGAGATGGGAGTCTGCAGGTGCTAAATCTCGTAAAAAGAGTGAGTGTGGAAACATTGCCACATTTTTTTGTGAGAAACTCACAAGTGAGGAAAGTTTGGTGACAGGGTGAATCGTTGTAGTCAAGAATCTAATTCTTCAGGCTCCGCAGATCTGGTCGCTTTTGCTCAATGTTCTCCCTCAAATGCTTCAAAACGTTGTTGAATAACCTCTGACGATCCTCATGCATAAGCTGATGAATTTTCTCCCCATTTCTGGGGGTGATGTTCATGGCAGGTCTTCTAGGGACATTCTTCCGTTTTTAAAGCACCCATACCACTTGAAACATTGCGTACGACCCACTGCCGTGTAGCTGTAAGCTTGCCAAAGCATGCTCACTATTGCTGTAGCAGGCTTCCCAAGTTTAATGCAAAATTCCATGTTGGCTTTTTGTTCCAATTTCCTGTCTGTGACAAAAAATAATAGACTACAGCAGACACACCTGATCACAAAAACACAAATTTCATAATTTGCAAGGTAAATACAATGATGTCACTTAACAACCCACCTCACGCTGTAAAACATTGACAAAATCCCTTACTTTCTGCTTTTCCTTTCGCCTAGTTTCCCTTCTGATATAATACTCTGCTGCCACCATTTTCTCAGTTCCGTTTCTTTGCTTTTAATAGCACTGTCTACCTCCTTGTTCCACCACCATGTCACCCTGGGTATGGCTGGGGTTTTGCAACAGCTACAAATTTCACCTGCAGCCCTCAGTATGTTGTCCGGCAGGAACGTCCAACTGTCCTCAAAGTTTTACGATCCCAACTCCTCCTGTCTCTCATAAGAAGCTTCCATTAGGATATTTCTAAATTTTTGTTAGCTTTCTGGGTCTTTCAGCTTCCATAACCTCCTTTTCCAGACTGGTTTCTTTTTGGGAGTCCTAATTCTGAAGTCACTAACAACTAGTAACCGATGTTGGATTGGCCCTCAAAAGAAATAGGAAATAAAAGAAAAAGAAAAAGAAGAAGAGGAACACAAAGGAGTATCAACACATTGGTCTGGATCTTTATTTACAAAATCAATAGTCATACCAAACAGGGTATAACGCACACTTCAAACACAGGTCTTCATCAACATCAGACAATCTGCCAAGAAAATTCCCCTAAAAAGCTGGCAATGAGGAATTCCCGTTTCATTAAAAAAAAAAAAAAATTAAAAGAAAAGAAAAAAGTAATAATAATAATAATTATAATAATAATAATAAAATAATAGATAAATAAATGTCAATATTATGAGAATATTTTTTGTATTTTTTTTAGATATTTCAAAATAGCAGCAAGGAGATCCAACAGGATTTTAAGTCATCGATAGATGGCTTATGAATCCTTTTGTTTTGTTTTTGTTAATTGTTTTTCTTTCTTTCTTCTCTTTGACAGCAACTTGTCTTCTTCA
>NC_069006.1:24890918-24892313 GCF_001194135.2 Octopus bimaculoides
CTGAAAGCAGTTTGTTAAGAATTGTGCTTCGTTTATTGAGAGGCAAGATGACGATGATGATGAGGATGAAAAATGAAAACGTCCACCAGCCCTCCCCCTGTTATAGGGATGCTGTGGAGCAAGGATAGCAAGGTGAAATGAAATCAGATAGGAGTGCAGGAGTAAAGAGGTACAGAAACTAAGATTTTTAATCCTTTTGCTACCAACCCACCCGAGACCGCTCCTGGGTTCTAAGGTACAAACTTCCTGTTTTAAAGTGATCCAAAATTAAAAACTTCCATCAGAATTTCATGTTCATTTATGTTCCAAACACCAGTTTGATATAATGACTAAGCTATTTCACTAAATTCTTCATTATTTTCAAAATTAATTGAAACAAAGACAATGTAGTTCAACAGAAGTATGGTAACAAAAGGGTTAAAGTGATCTAAATTAAAATCTTCAATCAAGATTTTATGCTAATTTATGTTCCAAACACCAACTTCACAATGACAAATTATTTTCCTAAATTCATTATTTCCAGAATAAACTGAAACCAAAGGCAGTGAATACGGTAAGAAAAGGGTTAATTTGAAATCAAAATATTACAATTGGTTTTGATGCTTTCAGAGTCGTACTTGTCTAAAGAGTGTGCGTTGAAACTGAAGGGACTACATTTAGGAGGAATCGTTTAACCTTTAGCATGCTTAGGTGCATTATGTTGCCATAGAGTTCTCTCCCCTGTAGCCGCAGTTGCATTGTGCTGCACCGAAAGGGAAGAAAACTCATACAGTGACATGATGCTCTTCCAGAGTGTTAAAGGTTAATAATAACGTACTGGCTTCTAACAAACTTTCAGACACTTGCATTGCAAATCTCAACACCTTGTAGAATAAATTTAAATTTCACAGCTTTCTATAACAATGTAGATTTAATACTAAATTTTACTTTTTTTCTTTCATGTAAAAAAAAAAAATTCAAATTAATGATTTCAAATTATGGCACAAGGCCAGTAATTTCAGAGGAGGGGATAAATTGATTACACTGACCCCAGTACTCAACTGGTACTTATTTTATCGACTCCTAACTTGGTGGAATTTGAACTCAGAATGCAAAGATGGACAAAATGCTGCCAAGTATTTCCTCCTGGTGTACTAATGATTCTGTCAGTTCGTCCTTTTAAATTGATGTTACGAAAGAAACAACAAAAAGTTTATACTAGGAAAGAAAAAAAATTTTTAACTTAAGACAGTTTAGTTGTAGGAGAGTATCACATTTATCTTAGAGAGAGGGAGAGAAAGATGGACAGAAAAAAACTTTTGGATTACAACCGAAACTAAGACAATGGAATATAGGTAGGGATTTTTACTCCACTCCACACTTATAATATACAGACTTTCATTATTGGGACAAATT
>NC_069006.1:24892869-24896081 GCF_001194135.2 Octopus bimaculoides
TGACCCCAGTAGTTCACTGGTACTTTATTTTATCGACCTCAGAAGGATGAAAGGCAAAGTTGACCTCGGCAGGGTTTGAACTCAGAATATTAAGAGCCGGAGCAAACGCCACAAGATGTTTTTATCCACTGCTCTAACGTCTGCCAATCCCCCAGATTAATATGTTTTCTCACATTGGCACATAGCCATTCATTTGGGTTGGGCGGGCAAGTGTGGGGAGAGACGATTGGTAGGAGATGTAACTGATTAAAATTGACCCCTAACATTTGATTTTATCGACCTCAGAAAGATTTAAAAAAAAAAAAAAAATCCAAGTCGGTCATGGTGAAGTTTGAACTCAGAGTGCAAAGGGACGTAACCAAATAACTACAAATTTTTGCTTGCCAATCTATCAGATGAACCAACTGATGACAACAGTGATGATGATGATGATGACGATGTGGATTTGTTGGACATGACCCCCTCCCCCCATCATTCCTTTACCAAATGAATAGAAGTAGAGAAAAAGATTATGTGATGTGTTTGTTGTGACTGAAGTGAAACAGAATCATGGACTCAAATTGCTTGAAGCTTATTTACTCTGCTTGCTCTATGGTGAAGTAGTTTTTAATAGAGAAGTTCTTATGATCCAGAGGGACTGCGTTCCCAGCCCAGGTATGGAGTGCATCAGTCCTAAAGGTCATAGAGCTAATGCCAATCTCAGGTGGAGGGTTAGCTGCAGGAATAGGAGACAAATGGGCAAATGGAGTGTTGTGTGTTGGCATCAGGTGTGAGAGAGAGAAAGAGAGAGATTTTGTGTGTGTGTGATGCAGGGAGTTAACTTTATGAAAAGAATGTGTGAGAGAGAGAGGGGGAGAGGAGGAGGTGGTGGTGGTGATGATGATATGAGAATGGAAGAATATGGGGTGGGTCGAATTGAAAGCATCCAGTGATGGTTGTGGTAAGAATTGGTAACTGGAAGTACCAGTACTGGGAAGATGGGAATCTTGGTGGTGGATGGTGGTGGTCTGTATATACATACATATATATGCATATACACACACACATACATACACATATATAGTAGTAGATATGTTTTTAACCCCAGGCCAACTCTGCTCAAGTAAATCTATGATCAGCATTACTGTTTCATTTCTTTTCCTCCAGGGCTCACAAAGATTGCATTTTCTCACGTGTCCAAAGAAAATGAGGGAAAAAAAGAGGGAGAGGGGGAGAAGGGTAACTGTTGTTGAGGTGGTGGTTGTTAGTCCCAAGTGGGCCCTGATCAAAGCAGGCCAAAGATGAAAGGCACTCCAGCCGTGGCTTTTCCTCAGACACAGCAAACCACGAACCAACCCGTCATCTAATGTGTGTGTGTTTCGAAGACGATAGCGGTGATGAACTGAGGGAGATTTGACTGCCACTTCCAGCTGGTTGAGGCTGCCTTGTTTATCTCAGCACGTGTTTACACTAGTGGAATAATTAGCAGTGACAGTAATGACACAAAGATAGCAGCAGCCATACCAGTAATACATTGGGGGTAGAGTGTACAGCAGCAACACTACATTCGGCATATGTTTTTGGTGTCTAATAAGCCAGGTAACAAACAAGTTTAACAGTTACAGAGACGGCCATTATAGCAACGCTGAAGCAATGCCTTCTGATGGTGAGCTGTCTGTTGTTGATTAAATTTATAATTATCAGATCATTAAATTAATCTTTAGAGATGAAAGATAATCCTAACATTTACACCTATACCATTTTCTGATCAGTTTAACCCTTCACCTGTCCCCTGTATCACCGGTGATACACAAAACGTACTTCGCCTGGTGTCCATACATCATATCTGATGCACTCAAACATCCCAATATTTTCTCAACCTCCAGAATAACTTGGGTGTTATGAAAGCAAAGCTTTAATATCACTCAGAATGTATGAAACAAGCACTAACTAAAAGAATGAATGTTTAGGGACAGGCAAAGGGTTAATTCATACTGTGGAGTTTGAGTCACTCTTCTGTTATACCCCTTGACTCATACAATGGAGTTTGAGTCACTCAATATCTGTTACTCTCCTTAACCCTTCGCCTGGCTTTTTCTTTTCACATGTGATACATAGGACACATTTTTCTGGTGTCCATGCATCATATGTGATACATTCCCAGTTTTTTTCCAACCACCGACAAACTTGGAACTTATGAAAAGGAAAGCTTTGAATTACTTCAGAATGTATGCAAAAAGGGCTAACTAAAGTTTTGAAAACAAGCATGGACATTTAGGACAAACTTATGAAAAGGTTTCAGACAAAGCAGAGGGTTAATAGTCAATCACCATCACATATCTTTCATTCCAAGATGTGTACACAATACCAGGCTGGATTTGATCTTGGACAACTTTTTTCAAATTAGGAAGTTTTATTTCTAAAATAAGAATAATGAGGATCAAATTTACTAGTTCTGAAATAAAGGGTCCTGGATATGACCCCTTACTTTAAAACTAAAACATTCCTAATTTGAATCCAGTTCAATAGTTCAGAAGGTTACTTTGCAACGATGTGGCTTCAGGTTCGATTCCATCGTGTGGCATCTTTTACTATAGCCTCAGGCTGACCAAGACCTTGCAAGTGAAAGTGGGAGACGGAAACTGTGCGGAAGCCCGTCACGTGTATATATAGATATATATGTTTATATGTGCATGTGCGTGTTTGTTTACGTGTCTGTCTTTTTGTTGACACCGCTCGAAAAACGATGCCCTGTGTTCAGGTCTCGTAACTTAGCAGTTCAACAAAGAGATTTGATAAAATACCAGACTTGAAAAAATTAAGTCCTGGTGTCAATATGATCAACTAAAATGCTTCAAGCTGTGCTCCAGCATGGCTGCAGTCTAATGACTTAAACAAGTAAAAGAGTGCTTTGTACACATCCAGGAGTAAGACACCTGGAGACAGAAACTGAACCAACGCAGGCAGGTGTCAGATACCTGATTGACAAAGACCAAACCAGCTCAGGCAGGTGTGATGTACACATCCAGGTGTAAGGTACTTGATGACACTTGATCCAACTGCTCAGGTGTAGAAGGTATGAATTAAAATTTTATCAATGTCTAAAGATGAAGCTGATAATCCAAAATCACATGACCTTATTAACGAGAAAATTAAGACAGTGACTGCAACAAAGGTAGTGATAACTTCTAGACCATATTTTTTCTATTGACAAAGCAAAAGTTACCTTTTTT
>NC_069006.1:24896623-24907643 GCF_001194135.2 Octopus bimaculoides
AGTAGTAGCATTAGCAATGGTGATGATGATGATGATGACTATGATGATGATGATGATAACAGTAGTGACTGCAACGGACATAAGAGAGGATGAGAACCAGAGAGCAAGAGAGATATTCAACACTGGACAACGACAGCTCCTTACCTACCCACCCTGCTGCCTCCCCCACCAGACGTACACACACACACACACACACACACACACACGCAATAGGTGTTGCATGAAGATCTGCATACTTGCCACACATTTCACAGGAGTAAAATGAAAAACCAAAATGTTTTAGAATCGAAAAGAGAAACATTCCAATTTTGACAATTGAAACCCCAAAACTGGATGTCTTAGAGACGAGAAAGAGGCGGGGGGGAAGCAAAAGACATTCTCAAACAGACAAAAGAAGAATGAATATATAATGATTAGCCTATAATTGTATATGTTGGGGCTTGTGTGTGCATGTATATATACATACATGCATATATATATTTATATACATATACACATACATATATATATATATATATATATATATACATACATATACACATACATACATATCTATATATATACATATATACACATACACACATATATACATACATATATATATATATATATACATATATATATATATATATATACATACATATGTATATACACACATATATACACACACACATATACATATACTTATATATATATACTTATATATACATACATATACATATATATGTACATACATATGCATTCATATACATACACACACATTTGTATTTACTAACGTACACATTTATGTATATGCATATGTATCTTTCAACACACACACACACACATGTATTCACCAACACACACACAAGATGGCCAAGAAATGGTTTTAAATCATGCACACCCTTCTGCATATTCACACATATGTACATAGACCATCATGCCCTCCCACTGATACACACACATCACGAACATTAAATCTACACAAAATTGGAAGAAAACAATATAACTGGACCAACTGCTATTACAATTATTTTTATGTCCCAATCACAAAAGTTGTTCCCCAGCAATTTAAACGTCGACACAGCACACTTTGGAAAGTGTTGACAGTCAACGACTGTCACTTGTGTCAGATTACCTGACAAAGTTCTTCCGCAATCAACTTTAATGCCTCTATCCAACCATGGTGCATAGTTATTCTCTGTTTCAGATATATATCCACACACATATACGTATATATACATATATATATATATATATATATATACACACACACACACATATATACACATACATATATACATACATATGCATACACACAAACATATACGTATATATACTCTTAAACAAGAATGTTGTTGAAAGTAACTATGCTATCGTTGGACTAAAGCGGCCAAAACTTCAAAGTCACTATCAACAATATCCTTGTTTAGGAATAAACTTGCACTCTACAGAAGTATAGAGCATTCCTTCAAATTTATGTAAAATTGGTTTTTACGATAACTAAACATCAATATATTCACAAATATGTATGTATGTATTGTCTTTAACTGTGGAACTCATCAGGGTATATATATAAACAGCATGTAAGTATGGGGTCAAAAACCCTTTTGGATTCAAGAAAGTCAAAGGCTGTACATGGGACTTTACCTATCCAAAAAGGGGTTTTAAGCTGATATTTACAGGTTATTTGGTTACAGCTTTATCTGCTTTGAGTTCAACAGTTAAAAATGAATTATTTCAAGTTCTCTCAAAGTTTCTAAATTCATATGGCATAAACAATATATACACACACACACATGTGTGTGTATGTATATGCATGTATACATTTTCTCTCTCTTTATATATATATATATATATTTATATATATGAGACAGAAGGTAACAGATAAGCACATACATGGGTATGTGTATATACATGTGTGTGTGTGTGTGTGTGTGTATATATATATATATATATATATAAATACACACACTTATGTATTATGACTCTTTCTCTTTAATATATATATATATATATATATATATATATATATATATATATATATATATATATACATACATACATACATGAAGATGGATAGACATATGTGTGTATTCAGACGTACTCACCTAAATGTAGACACACCCGCCCACCTACCCCCATACACATAAAATGGTGCTGCATGCAAAGTTGGTTGGTTTGTTGGTTGGTTGGTTGGCTGGCTCTCATTCATCACAAGCAGGTGCCCCACCCACCCCTAGTTTCCGCACTTGTCCACCCTCACACTGTTTGTTCAGGCAACGTACACAGAGTCAACGCTCCTCGAGAGATGAACTGGATGTGAGGGACTGCGAATCAATGGTTTCCTTGGTATCCGAGCCAAGGCCCGTGGTATCTGGCTGAACTCAGGCCGGTCCTTAGGATCGAAACCCCAACAATCCATGAGGATATCCTGCAAATAGATTAATGGAAGGGCCTCAAATATTGATGAACAATCAACTGTGCGTGTGTGTGTGTGTGTGTCATTGCATATAAGTTGGTGTTTGTGTATACAAGTGCAAATATAAAATAGGCTGAACATGGAAGCAAATAAATAAATAAAAAAAAAATTACAAAAAAACCCCCAAAACAATTGTAGAACTGTAACTTGATATTAATGCAAAGGCTAAGTAAGGATTGAACATGCAATCTATGGCTTTGAAGTCAGATGTTCTGAAACATTGAAACAAACTTTAGAGATATTTGTCTTTGAATGTATCATGTTTTAATGTGATGTGTGTGTGTGTGTGTGTGTGTGTGTGTGTGTGTGTGTGAGTCAGACAAACATACATATTGCAGACAAACACACACACACATCACATGACAAATGTCGGTTAATCCTGTTGTTGAAGCCAGTGAATGGTGACTGCAGTCTCAACTCACCTTGACATCCCTGGAAGTAATGATATGACACAAAGACTGTTTAATTCCTCGTCCCACCTGCCAAATAATGCTCTCTGGAGGCTGCTGTTTGAAAGGCCATTCCCCACAAAGCAGTTCGTACCAAACCGTTCTGCAAGAAACAAGAAATTCATGGATTAAAAACACAAGCAAAAACAAAAAAATTTTTCAAAGCAAAGAAATAACAGAAATTCAAGGTTTTTCCTTGTTTAATATTTCAGAAAGGAACTGAGCTGTTGTTTAACCCCAGGTCAAGTAGACCCATAACCAAACAAGCGTGGGTCAGGTATGGAGCCATGTAAAAGCACCCAGCATGGTTTCTATGGCTGGATGCATTAGGAAGGGCACATAGCTGTAGAAACCATGCCAAATCAGACTGGAGTCTGGTGTAGCTCCCAAGCTTGCAAGCTCTGGTCAAACCGTCCAACCCATGCCAGCACGGACAATGAATTGTTACACGATAGTGATGACGGTGATGACAATTTATATGTGCATGTGTGTGCACACACGGTTTCAATTTAAGGGCCACCATGTAAGAGTCAGCCAAATACTTACCCAAATGCGTATGTGTCGGATTTCTTAGAGAAAGGCAGTTCCGTGTTAGCTGCCTGGGTGTTCCCTGCTTGTAATGACCTCATAATCTCTGGAGATAAGTAGCACAGCCAGCCGAGAGGAATTGCAAGGCAATCGCCTTTCCTGAAACAACACAGGGAGAAAAATTACACAACTGCAGATACACAATCTTCTGGCCATTATAATAATAAAAACAACAACAATAATAATCTTTACCACTCAAGGCACAAGGCCTGAAATTTTGGGGGAGGGGGCCAGTCATTAGATCGACTCCAGTACGCAACTGGTACTTAATTTATTGATCCTGAGAGGATTAAAGGCAAAGCTGACCTAGGTGGAATTTGAACTCAGAACATAGTGGCAGACGAAATACCGCTAAGCATTTCTCCCGACATGAAAACAATTCTACCAGCTTGCCGCCTTCACCGTTCTCGTAATAATAATAACTTCTTGCTTTGATGTAATGCCAGAAATCTAGGGCCAGTGGGCCAATGGGTCAGTCGACTAGGTCTACCCCAGTGCTTGATAGCTGGTTTATTTTACTGACCAAGGAAGGTTGGAAGGCAAAGTTGCCACTCGTGGGATTTGAACATGGAATGTAAAGAACTGTAAATAAAACACAAGGAATTTTTTCTGATGTTTTCATGATTCCGCCACTGAGTTTTGGAGTTGGTGGAAATATTGTTAGAATGATCTTAGATGTACAGATCAGTAGGTGTTTAATGAGAGGGAGAGAGAGAGAGAGGATGGAGGAAGAGACAAATAGGAAAAGAGTGGGACAAAGACAGGAAGAGAGAGGACAAAAGATAGATAGAAAGGTGAGAGAGAAGAACAGAGAGGGAGATAGACAGAGGGAAGAGAGAAAGAGAGAGAGACAAGAGAGAGAAGCAGGGAACTTACCTATTTCCATGACACCATTTAGTAAGATTGAATAAACCAAAATCGGTGATAACAACTTTGCCTGTCTCTTCCCAAAATATATTTTTAGTCTTCAAATCTTTGTGTATTATTCCCCTTGCATGTAAGTACCCCATGCCCTGCAAACAAAACAAGTGTGAAAATAAATAACTAAAAATAACAAACTTCATATCGTACACACATTCATGAAATCAATTCACATCATTGGGTTGAGATGGTGTAATTTAGATGGCATTCTGTTGGTTCTTGTTGATCCGAGCGACTGAACAGTTTGAACATGCAACAGATAAGAATATTTAGGCTGGATCTGGCCAGTTTAAATGCTAAAGAGTTAAACACACACACACACACACACATACCAACAGGTAGAGAGACGGAATAACACTGACCTGTGCTATTTGAGTAGCGATATATACAGTTTTGCTGAATTGGAACTTTTGACGAAATTCGTAAATGCTTGAAAAGAGTGATTTCCCTTTACAGAAGCTGAAATAAACAACAATAATAATAGCAATCAAAGGGATGTGAATTCGAGTCTCATGGCTGGTTGCTGACAAAATTTTCCCCGCTTTATATGGATATTTTATCCTTTCTCTGCTGTTCTATCAGCGTTTCTGAATAAATTATTTCCTTATCTGTATCTTACAATACAGTGATAGTGTGCACACCAGCACACACTCACGTATAGTGTGTGACTGTATAGGATTTTGTGTGTGTGCGTGTATAATTTTAAGTGATGTATATCAATCAAGGATGAAAATACTGGTAAGAAATGGTGGGAGGGGAAAACTCCACAAAAAGTTATGAACAAAGTCCCTAGAAATTTTTGTTTTGCACTGAGTTATTGACACTCCCTGGTCACTCTCCCCAACCAAAATACAACGAACTAGTGACTGGCTTATGGAGAGAGAGAGAGAGAGAGAGAGAGAGAGATAGAGAAGGGAATAGAGAGGAGAAGATAGCAAAGAAGAATGGCCAGAGATAAATATATTAACAATTGAGGTACCTGGTCACGATGGCTAAATCTGGGGGCTTCATACAAGCACCCATGAAGAGAACCAAATTTTCATGTCGTGTCTTCTTTAGCATTGCCACCTGAAACACAAGAACACATTATGGAAACTATAAGGAAGCCATGTCATGTATGTGTGTGTGAGAGAGAGAGCATATGCATGTGTGTGTGAGAGAGAGAGAGTGTGTGTATATGTGTGTACAAGAGAGTGTATGTGTGTGTACGAAGAGTGTGTGTGTGTGTGTATGTATGTAGTTTGTTTGCATAGAAGTGAGATGCAGTGAAGTGCTTCTTACCTCCAATTTGAAAGCAGACAGTTGTGCTTGGAAGTCTGACGTTGGGTCTATGTTTAGTTTCTTTATAGCTACGTCCCCATGCCAATGGCCTCTGCAATCAGAGAGAGAGGCTTTAGTTGGTGGCCTTACACAAACAGTCTATAGTCCTTAGCTAAACACAAACACTGCATGTAGTCACACGTGAATACTAACATCCATACTAAACACACAGCATCAGTTGATAGTTAGATACAGTGCATAGGCTCCAGCTACAGACATTGGTATTGTACATAAGTGTTTATACTGAAGTAACGTAATATAGAGTGTGTCTGTCTGTACCTGGAGCCTAAGCACTGTATCTGACTATCGACTGATGCTGTGTGTTTAGTATGCATGTTGTGGTGAGAGAGAGAGAGAGAGAGACTGAGCTGTGGTATATAAAAGCTGAAGCAGAAACCAAGGTTGATACTTACTTATGTACAATACCAAACCGCCCTATGCCTATTCTGTCTCCAATAGTAATATCTTCAAAAGGAATATTCCACTCTTTCAGTTGAACAGACAGCTACAAACAACAAGAAAAACACTATGTTGAAAATACACAAAATAATAAAGAAAAAAACAAAAACACATGTCTATCGAAATTTATGAGGTAAGTAATTAATATAATTATAACTTTTTAGAATAATTGACTTCATCGTCAGAGATGAAAATATATTTAATATTTACTTCATTCACACTAGGTTCATCTGGTTTCCATTTATCTTCACGTGCTGTTGTATTCCAAGGTGTGTACATGGCCCCAAATTGGATTTGAACTAAGGACTTTCATCTATAAACTAAAGCCAACAATGGGCCTTCAAATCTCCCCTCTTCATTACGGCACTCTGTCAACTTTGTTAAGGTTATTTCTAGTCTTAGACTCTGTCAACTGTTTATATTGACTATTTCCAAACACAGACCCTCACCAATTTCTTCAGGATCAACCTGTTTCCCATAATAAACTAACCACTTGTGACAAATTGTTTTTAATGGAAGCAATGAAAGGCCCCATACGGTTGTGTAGCAACAAGACCCTCAGGTAGAACAAGCACCCGGATATATCATAGCTTATCAAGTCTTGTCTGACAACGATGATGATCATTTAACATCTGTTTTCCATGTTGGCATGGGTTGGACAGCTTGACAGGAGATGGCGAGGCCGGGGACCACATCAGGTCCCACTGTTTCAGTTACAGCTGGATGCCCTTACTCATGCCAACCACTTTACAGAGTATACTTGGTACTTTTTACGTGGGACCAGTGCCAGTTCCTTTTTACTTGGTACCAGCACCAACTCAAGGGATAATCCTGGAAACCCTGCAAAGTTGCTATAAAACCTTAGATTTACTTACACTGTGTTGCCGGGTCCAGCTGTGTTCTGATGAATCCTCGGGGGCCAACTCAGAGGAATCAACTCTGTCCAGCAGAGTCTTATCCTCTATACTCTGCAAACAAGAACATTACAATGTTAACAAACCAAATACCAGTCATATCAGAGGTTCTCAACCATTTTTTTTTTTGGCCCGTGGACCCTTTATGATTCTTATTTTACATAAGGACGGACGAAATGGTGTTATGCATATTTTGTCTGGCATGCTAATGATTCTGCCAGCTGACCACAATATATTATGATTAAATATTAAGATGTGTATAAAATAAAAATTATTAAAATGTCTTGTGTATGGTACAAGTATAACCAATTCATCTATATATATATAAAACTGAGAATGCATGCACATGTGTGTGTGCATGCATCCCTAAAACTCAAGAACTATCCCAACCAATTTCATTCAAATTTTACATATACACTACATAAGGTCTATGGTGTATCATGGGCCAAAAAAATGTTCAACTTCTTGCCTAATGCAACCCTGGAGCAATCTCTTAGATTGCTTCAGTATTATGTGTTAAAAGTGAAACAATAACATCTCTATTGTAACGTGAGATAATAGTTTCAGTTTTAATAGTTTCACTATATATATAATATATACATAGTGAAACCATTACTCTGCTAGTTACACATAATTTTTGACCACTAAATTTTATAAGGACTTCCAAGGGTCATGTGGACCTTGGTTGAGAACCATTGAGTTACACAAATGAATTATAAGACTGTTTAATACCAGTCATACTTACAGGTACAAGGGTTCTATCGCTGTCATCAGATGTTGTGGTGTTGACATCACTGAAATATATAAACAAGACGAATGTAATAGCATATCATCTTTCATTTTCCAAACAACAAAATGCATTTCCCAATAAATTTTGAGCTTATTGTAGCTGGTGGCTCACAGGGAGAATGTGAAATTCAAATAGCTAGATGTGAAGTGCTGGGGAAATACCACCCACTTTGGGAACCGTTGGGTTAGAGCATTGGGCTTACAACCACGAGGTAGTGAGTTTGATTTCTGGACTGGACTGTGTGTTGTGTTCTTGAGCAAGACACTTTATTTCACATTGCTCCAGTTCACTCAGCTGTAGAAATGAGTGCCAAGCTGTATCAGCCTTTGCTTTTTCCTTGGATAACATCGGTGGTGTGGAGCAGAGAGGCTGGTATCTTCCTAAAACTAGCTTAATGATAACAAAGTTATTTTACTAAATTCTAACCTAACCCTAATCCACACGAAACTCAGAAAAATATTCTAAGATATAAGAAAACTTCCAACTTACATATCTTGTGAGTAATCAAGATTTTTGCTTAGATGAGGATCAATAACGCCGTCAACAACATCTAAAATGATAGAAAATTGAAGATCAATGACAATTCCAAGTATCAACAGAATGGTCTTGCTGTTTGGGGGGGGGGGGAAGAAAACAAACAATATTGTTAATAACAACAAAACAAAAACAAAAATTACAAAAGACATTTCATAGAAACTGAGGTTTTAGTTTGGAAATTTCTTCAGCATTTACATTTCCAGTGTTGATTCTTTTATAGATACCAACCTGCTGGAGAATGAGTCACAAACACCAGTTTAATTAGGCAATTAATTTTGTTAAACCTCTCCAATCACAGATAATTTTTTTCCAAAATTAATTGAAACATGTAAGCAGTGTTTTAGAAAAAGGATAAAGCTTAACCATTTAGCATTTAGATTACTCTTAAAAAATGAAATGCTTCTTTATTCCAATTTTCCTTTCCGTTAACCCTTTTGATACCAACCCAGCTGAAACCACCCAATCTTCCACCAAACCTTAGTCACAATTTATGCTCTTAACACTAGCTTAATGATAACGAAGTTATTTTACTAAATTCTTTGTTATATTCAAAATTAATTGAAAGAAACACAGAGCATCTCAAAAGAAATACAGTAACGAAAGGGTTAAACATGCATTGCAAAAATCAGTGAAAGTTCTTGGTAATCTCTACCCAACTGGAGTTTGATTCAGCTCTGATCCAGTTCGAAACTCCACAACATGGCTGTTGAGGTTAGAGATTATACAATCTCTGTAATAGTAGAACAGCTGGGGAAGGGGTACACGATTCACTTTGGCAGAGGCACTTTTGGGTCTGCTGTATCAGCTGTATTGGATCAGGGGATTGTAGTGGGATACTCAAGGGCTGACCCAAGGAGCTCACACTCTAGCTATGCCAATGCTACATAAACACCTAATTAGTTGTTATTTCTTACTTATTTCAATCATTTGACTGCGGCCATGCTGGGGCACTGCTTGAGGAATTTTAGTCAAAAAAACTGACCCCTGTACTTATTTCACTTATTAAGCCTGATACTTATTTTATCAGTTTCTTTTGCTGAACCTCTAAGTTACAGGGACCTAAATGCACCAACACCCATTGTGAAGAGGAGGTGCAGAACAAACGCAGGCACACATGGAAGGCTTCTTTCAGTTTCCAGCTATGACATCCACTCATAAGGTTTTGGCCAGCCCAAACCTATAGTAGAAGACACTTGCCCAAGGTGCTATGTGGTGGAACTGAACCTGGAACCATGTAGTTGGGAAGCAAACTTCTTATCACACAGCCACGGCTGTGCCTAGTAATATTTACTGTAGAAAACTTAATTTATTTGGTATGCATGGTGTGTATTTAAGTCATTGACCCCTGGGGGAATCAAAAGTGAAATTGAACTTGGCGGGAGCTGAACAAAGAACACAAATTAAAACACTGCAAGACATTTTACTTATACACCACTGATTTTTGTGACCAAAATTACCTTTTAAAACAACAATAATAATAACAGGTATTGTACCCAAAATGAAGCACACAACAATGTTGCTAAAAATATAAAATATCAGAGCAAAAAAAAAAAAAAAAAACCCAACCAAAATTCCCCAAACGGCATGCAGCACACCAATAAGAAGTTTATATTAAAAAAAAAAGAAAATGTAAATCCCATTTGAAATAACATGAAAAACTGGAAAATTTGAAAATAAAAACAAAACCCTTTAGCAGTTATAGCACCAAAAGTGTGGTGAAATGTGTTGTGTTTTGATGTCAACCAGTGGCTTTTAACTGGGACCGATATAAGTGTTTTTTTGGGTGGGGTGAGTCCACACAAGCAAAATAGTAAATTGGGGACACACAGTAGTAGGGTCCATGAAAAATTTTTGTTCTAGATGTATTTATTGCAAGAAACAACCAAGTTTCTTTCTTCTTTGATGTTTTACAGAGTTCAAAGAAGTTTCTGGTTACTGGAACCTGTTCTCTCAGAGAGTTTTATTGCAAGCCTACACAAGTAAATGGAGAAAAACAAAATAGGAATTTTGAAAGAAGTATTTATAAAACTACTTGGTTGGCAAAGAAAGTAATTTTGGTTTTTTTAGTGTGAAAAAAAAAAGTCCATAAATAAAAAGTGGTTGAGAACCACTGATGTTGATGGTTGAATGAAGATACTAATGGGGTCAAAAAAAAAAAAGGAAGAAGAAGAAAAAAAGAGGCTAATGAGTTTGTGTGTGGATGCAAGTGTTAAATGGTGAGGTTTCTCTGCTGTTGCTACTAAAGGTAACAGAAAACTTAGGTAACCAGGTGTAACTGGTGGATTTTAGGAAATGGGTTGGACACTAACCACAACCTGGAAAATTAAATAAAAGCTAAACCCAGAGACTTTTTCCAGTTTTGATCTGCTTCATAGTAGTCCTAAAAGTTAAAAGTCATTGCCACCACTGGGAACTAATGTGGTGTGTAATAAATGTCCCTCCAGAAATGCCAATCCTCATTGACCCCTTCTGTGTGAGCTGGAAGTGACCTACCCTTCTAGATATTGCTACAATGTGGCAATGGTAGGGGACACAAAATATTTTGTGTATAGCAGCAATTGGTTGCAGTGGAATGGAAGGA
>NC_069006.1:24907653-24910415 GCF_001194135.2 Octopus bimaculoides
GGGGGGGGGTGTCCAGTGGACTGAAAAAGTTTGAGAGAAAGACACTTGGTTGTTATACAAAGCTTCAGTTCTAAATTAGTAACGAGTTATGGATTAAATAATTAATAGCTAAGGTGGTAAGGGTGCAGGCATGGTTGGTGACAGGAAAGGCATCCAGCCATAGAACATCAGTGTCAACAAATTCTGTCTGACCCATGCAAGCATGGAAATGTGGACGTTAAAATGATGACGATGTCAAATATAGATAGACATTAGATATAAGAAGCACGAGTTCATATCAGAAGAGGAAAACTGGTCCCTTCAGTGGGCAGATTTGTCTTCTGTTTCAAATTGGTGCTTATGAAGGTCCTAATAATATCAGAATTCTAAAGAAATGTACAATGTAACAAAATCAATTAAACATCATCATCATCATTTAACGTCTGTTTTCCATGCTGGCATGGGTCGGACAGTTTGACAGGAGCTGGTAAGGCTGGGGACTGCATTTTATCTGTGTTACTAATAGCTCCAAAAAAGTCAATAAAATTGGTTACAGGTTAAATATATGAATGGTTAAAGACGAGCATATCAACTGGCATTATTTTGACCATTCAAAGGCAGGAATATGGCAGAACCATTAGACAGACCGTTGGACAAAAATCCCACGTGGTATTTAATCTGGCTGTTTACGTTCTGAGTTCAAATCCTGCCAAGGTCAACTTTACCTTTCAGGGTTGATAAAAAGTACCAGTCAAGTAGTGGAGCTGATGGTATTAACTAAGCTTGTATTCTCACTTAAAAAAAAAAAAAAAAACTGACTTCGTACCTAAAATTAAGAACAATTAGTTCAACTACGAAAGGGGAGTGAAACCAGTTTTTATTCAGACACAACAGAGTTATGTTCCTTCGCTCAATGGCTGTAGTTAGCCTGTAGCTTCTCAAACTAGTCATTCAAGCAATATTTCTGTTTCCGCATAAAAAAACAAAAGGATGCTATTTAATGACTTACAAGTGAATGCCCTCATTTGAAAACAATTGCTACTTCAAATCTGAAGAACGATTATTTGGCACGGGATTACAGGTCACAGATTGAAACCCTTGAATGAGAAGTTGTTTAAAGGACAAAACACTACAGCTGAAGAGCAGTGGAGTGGTGCACAGATACTACAGTAGAAAAAAACACACCCCCAACTTAGCACAGAATGGGACTGAACCTGATGTCACATGGTTGCAAAGCAAACTACAGAACCACACAGCCACGCCTGCACCTTGCAATGTATTTGAGAAATTTAAGCATTAAACTCTCTCTCTCTCTCTCTCTTTATATATATATCAGAAAAATTGAATGTAGGAGATCCATATTTTTATCCATGTGAGAAAGAGATGTGAGTCATGTCTGACATCTAACTATAACTACAAATATCCGACAGGACTCACATCTCTTTCTCACATGGATAAAAATATGAATCTCCTACATTCAATTTTTCTGCCATATTCTTTCTCGAGTTCATTGTATTATGGTTTATACTTCCTGCACTGAAGAGTACATTGATATATTAAATTAATTTAATCACGAATTAATATTATCATCATCATTATATATATATTAAAGATTGCTGCTAAAGCAATGCAGAAGGATGTATTAGTATAGGCAATACAGAGTGGAGAGAGTGAGAGAGAAGAGGAAGGAGAGAGTGAGAGAGAAGAGGAAGGGGAGAGCATAAGAGAGACAGAGAAGGTGAAGAAGATTTAAAGAAATTAGAGAGAGAAAAGTAAAAAGAAAGCTGGAAGGAGGTTTACCCATTACCAATTGTGTATTCACCCAATTGCAAGTATGCGTTCACCCCAGTATGAAGTGTGTGTTCATCCAATGACTGATAGCGAGTATGTTTCCCTGATACCAAGTGTGCGTTTGCCCCAATATGAAATACGTTCACCCAACATCAAGTGTTTTTTTTTTTTGACCACATTTGCAAAAGAGCAAGAGGAAAGAAAAAAATTGAAAAAAAAAAAAAAAAATTGAAAAAACTGCCAAGTTAAATTTGAACCGGCCGTCATGCCAACCAAATTGCACCCTTAGCATGTGTTGTAGAGTCAACTGATTACCTGAGTTGGTGTATTGCCAATGTGGTACCTGTTCATTGACACCAGAATATTCCGATGACGACGACGATGACAACGATGGCAGAAGTTTGGACATGGCTACCAGAGGCGACTGTATGGGGCCTTTAGCCTGCGGGAGATGCAACAATGCAGCAGGGGGCACAGTCGGAATGCCCGTCACTCTTTTCTTTAACTGACCCGAGTGAGACTGGTCGGAGAGCAACAACTTGTCGGCACAATTACGCAAACCTTGGCTGGCATGGAAGTCTTTGTAGTCCTTGTGTTTGCATGGTTTGTCAGAGGATGTGGAAAAGCATGGAAAACATAAAGTCGAAATAGATCTACAATGCACACATTCAGCGGAACCTAGGTTCAAACAGGGGTACGTATAGAGGCCAAGCTTTCGTTCATGTTCATACACATGCTGACAAGCACATCTCGATGGTAACGGGATGCTTTCAAGAGGAACACGTTTAAAATGAACATTGTGAAAATTAGATTTCTTTGTGCTGCAAACTGGTGACGAGGATGGTGAGGCCCGACCAAAGTGATGGAAGGAGCCATGTCTTGAGGGTTTGTTGACAGCACTCAGATTTGGCAGGGCCTTACTACTTAGATGGTTAGCAGGGTGGTTAGCATTCATGTTTAACGGATAAGCAGACTGACTACAAAAAACATCA